>NC_057848.1:37913615-38215865 GCF_910594005.1 Cervus elaphus | reverse complement strand
TTAGCAGCAGCAATGGTTTATTGAGTTGGGAAGAGACTGGAAGAAGGGAAAATAGGTAGGAAGCTATTTGTTAATCTAGGTGTGAGGTGGTGAGAATCTAGGTTAAAACAAAATTGGATTGGAAATTGATTCATTTAAAGGAAGGGAGATGGTGCTTCACATTGTTTGCTGTTCCTTACCATGTACGTAAAAGATGAAATAGACCTGTGGTTTTCCACCTTGCCTGCATTTTAAGATGGCAAGGGAGTTTTTTGTTGTTGTTGTTGTTGAATCTATGCCCAGGCCCCACCCCAGACCAATTAAATCAGAGTCTTAAGGACAAAGAGAGGGGTGTGTGTTTGTGTGTGGGGGTGGGTGTGTGTGTGTGTAAGTATTCCCAGGTGATTCTTCTGTGCAGTCAGGGTTGGGAAACTAGAATTTTTTAGACATTTGAGAAATATTTATTGTTTGAGTGAATGAGAACATTGATAAAAGTTTGGTAACTAACCTAAAGCTAATTGTCAAAAAGGTCAAAACCAAAGCTAGGAAGGAACTAAATGTTCAAGTTCTAATACAGAGATCAGAACCGAATGTTCACCTTCTAGTTCAGTGCTCTTTCTGATAGACTGTGTGAAGCAGACTCTTTTTTTTCATCATATTATGTCTGTAGTGACTAGGAACTTACCAGGAAACTATAGTTTCTCCAGTTCCCTTGAATAACTGTTTTACATTTAACATTGTTGGATAAATTTGTGTTAAAATACTGACTCTAAAAAATGTAGCAGCAAAATCTTATTTTCTCTATTAATAGTCTTCCTGTGAGGGAATGTGGATTATATGTAGCTGATGGCAAAGTTTATCTTTGGTATCTTTTTTAGTTCTCTTTGCATTTCTGGTGTCTGTTCTTCTTCACCTGTCCCCTTCCTCCTGCTACCCTCCTTATTTCTTTTCCCCTCTTCAGCCTCACTCCCCTTTCTTTGCTGGGATGGAGCTCAACTGCTAATAACTAATTATGGCAGCCTTTCCAGGCGATTAACATTTAAAAGGGAGAGTTTGCCAATTTACTTGATTCTCCATTTGGTGGTTTGTGCTCAGGACCTTTTTTGAATTGGTATGCCTTCCAGATACTTCTTAATTAAAATCCTCACGCATATAAAAACATGAAATCAGGGATCAGAAAGTTTCAGGAAGGTAGCTAACTCTGGTTGTAATGCCTTATCTTTGTTGGTCTGTGGGTAGACTTGGCAAGACAAAGGGAAATTGCCTAGAACCTTTTAGTCTATCTGGATACTGTGATACTTGTTGACTTTAAGAGAGTTTAAAAATGATAATGGGTAATGGCTATGCAAACAAATTTGGAAACTTCTCCTATTTGACTGTCAGCAGTACTGCAAATAAGTCTCAGTCTGTTTGCAGCTGCCCCCTCTGCTTCTTCATACTTCTTTATGTCCATAAACAATAGGTCTGTGAAACAGATTTAGGAATTCTTTACATATATCAGATTGTGCTGTGTCCTGGTGAATCACATGTTTTCCTGTAAACCTGGAGTCAACTCTAGTATTTCCTACATGTGCTGGTTCACCTCTTCAACTGTGGAGCATGGTGCATTGTATCTGCTTGTAAAATGGAGTCACTTAAACTTTGCAGCTTCTGATTTTGTTACATAGGTGAAGGCCATCTTAGTGCATTCAGTGGAATAAGCTTGTGATTTTGTGGCCAGAGTCAAATATCTGCCTTGCTTTATGTAATAAATATCTTGCTGAAAAATTGAATATGAAGGACATTTTTGTTGGTTGACTCATATTTTAATTGGTTCAGATTGAATTTGAGTTGCTAAACCTTGCAGTGTTTTATTCAGTGATGAATTCTTCTAGAGCATAAATAGTTGCCCCTTAATTTCTTTCTTTTGCAAGTTCACATTTTAAAATGTTTAAAAAAAAAAATAAACCAAAGCCCATGGTAGATAAAAAACACACAAACAAAAAAATGTTATCTTAAATCAGAGTTATGTTTGTCATTAAAATCATATCATTTATACAGCTCCTTGTAAATTCTAAGCACTTTCATGTATATTACCCTTTTGTATCCTAATAATAACCCTGTGGGCTTTGTAGAGTGCATAGTAATTAGCCTTTGTTGTTGAGAGAGGTTAAGTGATTTGCCCGAAGTTAAATGGCTAGTATATGGCAGAGTGTGGGTCAGAGTCTAGATTTTCCAAATCTAACACTATTCCAGTGTTATTTCTATTGCAACACTTTCTTTTCTTATAACAAAGCTATTAATAAACACTGTGCTAATAAATAGGTGATTTAATCTGAAAGATGAATGCTTATTTAGCTTCATAGATTATATAGTTTCTGTTTATGGTGCAGTGTGTTTTGTTTTGTGCATGGTATTTGCATAGCTTGTCTTCATGGTATTGGTTTTACAATAGGTACATTAAGCAAGCTTTTATTAAACTCTAACTCTGGAAACAGGATTCTCTAAAGGTTTATAAAATAGGTGCATGTGTACAGTAATATATGTAATTATTAGAAAAGAGATGTAGCAATATTAAAAATATATATTTTAATAAACTATACAAATAAGTTATATAGAACTGTGGCATAAGGCTTAATTTTTTTGGGAGTTAAGTTAGTTTGAGAGAATTTCCTATAAAGTTAACTCTTGCTGAATCTTTAGTTAAATGATCACTATGGGATCAGCTTCAGTTCAGTTCAGTTGCTAAGTTGTGTCCGACTGTTTGCAACTCCATGCATGCCGGGGTTGGTTAGGATTAAGCAGAAAGGGACAATTGCAGACTTTCAGGGGAGAAATTACACCCATATGGAGTTGAGAATGGCATTGCATATTAAGGGCAGATGTTAACTGAAAGTTCACTCTGTATTTTCTCAAACATATTTGGAGGCTGAGAGGAGGGAATTGGTGGAGAGTTCAGTGTTAAAATACAAGACGGGGAGGGAGGATCTTCATGGACTGGGTGGAGAGTCCTTAGCAATGGAAGGGAGGAGGGGTTACCTAGTTCCCTGACTTTTGCTAAGGTGGACCGGAGGGAATGTCGATCCCTGGGGACAATAATGTCTTAAATTTTAATGTTAAGCAATGGAGTGTCATCTGGGAAAACAATTTTTCAAGCATAGGAATAGGTACTCAATAGAGCAAAATGCTTTAAGGAGTCATTATGGAGAATAAGCCACAGTTTAGAATTAGGACTGTGTGATACGCAGCTAGATTAGTTGAATTTGAAAAATATGAGCTTACCATGAAAAAAATTACCATATATACTGCATGACAGGTAAAAGAACAGAAGTGGTTGATTGGAATATTTTAGAATTGGGATTATAGAGACACTGGCTTAAAGTCTAAAATTTCATATTTTGATTTAGATTGTTTTAACATGAACTCTGAAGTATTTATTTATCATTAAAAGCATAAAGATATACAAGATCCAGAACCTCATTGACAGCATGAGAAGTGATGTTCAGGACACCTTTCACAAATAAAAGTAATTGAAGACTTAGAGCATATTGATTTCCTGGGAGGTGGTATTTAAGTTCCAAGGCATACAGTCACACTTTGCAAAAGGGTATATCATTCTCCTAGCCCATCCCAACAGTACACTCTAAGGGATACTTAAACTGTATGATGCCCACCCCCATTGTACAGAGACTGTTCATCATCATGAACAATTTAGAAGGGGAAATCTTTTACTTTTCTCTATACTTTGTGTATATTTAGGTAGTTCTTTAAGCATTGTAATACTCTTACAATCAGTTCTCTGAAAAGTTTCAGAAAGTTTTCTCTGCTTCCCTTTTTTTCCCCTCGTTTGCCTTTTATAGAAAAAAAAAACTATCTTATACTCCAGGGAACCATTTAATGTAATAAAAGAAAACTGTACAAGTGAGTTTTATAACAATAATTTAAGTTTGTGTTTAGTTTCATTTTAAACTAGTGTATTCAGTCTGCTAAAGGTCTAACTTTTAATCTACATTTCTACTGTTTCAAATAAATTATAAATTGATAGCATTCCACTTATAGACTACCAGTCAGTAGGCTGTAATGGATAGTTAAACAATAGATATTGTCTAATATATATTTTGATTAAAAAAATTTTTTTAAGTTTCTTTTTCCAAATAGGAAAGTAAAGTCTTACCTATTTGTGGACATTGTTTATCTGTGTACTCTTATAATTTGAGGCATGGATTGGTGTTTAATTACGCTTCTTTTGGTGAAATTTTATGCATAATATTAGGGATTTAAGGGGACAAGAGACAGAAATAAAATGACTGTGTGTAACTTTTATTTGAACTGTATGGAGACTAACCAATTCTAGAACATTTGTGAATTTGGATTTGATTCAAAAATGACTTCGTTAAATAATTATGTCCCTAAGAGACTCCAGAATGTGCAGCATAGAAATTTTCCCCTCTTAAAAATATAATTTCAATATATAAATCATTAGTACTTTAGCTAATTGGTTGGAGATGCCTTTGTCAATGGGAAATCAATTACCTTTAAAGATATTTATAAATTAAAAATAGTGAATCAAACATAGATAACTATCTCCTTAATCTACCTTGAGTATGTAAGAATACATTTGTCATATCTATTTTATATAAATGGACAAGATGGTAAAGTTACTGCTTTTAGGGAATTTATGATTTAAAGTGGTGGTATAAATTAAGTATTCATGTATCTATTATATAGGCTAGATCATGGTTTTAAGGAATGGGGAACTTGCCCCCATTTGGTAATGTTGGGGCTTCCCTGGTAGCTCAGACAGTGAAGCGTCTGCCTGCAATGCAGAAGATCTAGGTTTGATCCCTCGGTTGGGAAGATCCCCTGGAGAAGGAAATGACAGCCCATTCCAGTACTCTTGCCTGGAAAATTCCATGGATGGAGGAGCCTGGTAGGCTACAGTCCGTGGGATCGCAGAGTTAGACACAACTGAGCAACTTCATTGGTTTTTGGAAACAATTTTGATTGTCGTAACTTGGGGATGCTACTGATATCTAGTGGGTAGAAGACAGGTGCTGCTAAGAATCTTAAAATGAACAGGACTGCACACACAACAAAGACTTTCCAGGTCTAAAATGTCAATGGTGCCAAGACTGAGCACTGCTTGGCTAGAGTAAGATGAATGTCATAAGCGAAAACAAAGCAGTGTGCAAATTTGAAGAGGGAGTGGTGACATTGATTATAGGATAGGCTTTGAAGGGGAAAGGATCAGATTTTATACTTAATCATAAAAAGAGGATCCAACTCTTTGCGACCCCATGGACTATGGCTCACCAGTCTCCTCTGTCCATGGAATTTTCCAGGCAAGAATACTGGAGTGGGTTGCCATTTCCTCCTCCAGGGGATCTTCCCAACCCAGGGATCGAACCCATATCTCCAGCATCTCCTGCAGTGGCAGGCGGGTTCTTTACCACCGCGCCACCTGGGAAGCCCATTTAAAAAAAAAAAAAAAAGAGGATACTATATGAATACTGACATCCCAGAGTCTCTTGAAACTCAAAATGTCAAAAAAAATCAACTTTCGTATTGACCCTAGGACCCCTGGTCTCGCAGACCAGAAACTTGGGAATTATTCTTGACTCTTAACCTTCCTTCACCCTCTATATATGGTTGGGACTTAAGGACTCTTGATCATATCTCTTTGAATAGCTTTCAATTCTGTTTCATTCCTGTCTAATCTCAGTGTCAGTTGTTGTTGTTTATGTCCTCCTCTTCTCACCTTTAACTGACCCTATCAGCAGTTTTTCCGAAATGATTTCTCTGCTTCACATTCAGTTGCTTCAAGTCCAATTAGTTCTTCATACTGTAGCCTGAGCACTCTCTCATATGCAAGAATTTCTTGCGTGTATACTTGTGAATGAAATAGCTGGGTTATATAATAATATTTGTTGTTGTTCATTCACCAAATTGTGTCTGACTCTTTTTGACCCCAGGGACTGCAGCATGCCAGGCTCCCTGTCCTTCACCATTTCCTGGAGTTCGCTCAAACTCATGTCCATTGAATTGTTGATGCCATCCAACCATCTCATCCTCTGTTGTCCCCTTCTCCTCCTGGCTTCAATCTTGCCCAACACCAGAGTCTTTTCCAATGAGTCAGCCTGTTGCATCAGGTGGCCAAAGTATTGGAACTTCAGCTTCAGCATCAGTCCTTCCAATGAATAGTCAGGGTTGATTTCCTTTAGGATTGACTGGTTAAATCTTCTTGCAGTTGAAGGGACTCAAGAGTCTTCCCCAGCACCGCAGTTCAAAAGCGTCAATTCGTCACTGCTCAGCCTTCTTTATGGTCCAACTCTCACATCAATACATGACTACTGGGAAAACCATAGCTATGACTATACAGACTTTTATTGGCAAAGTGATATCTCTGCTTCTTAAAAACACTGGCTAGGTTTGACATAGCTATTCTTCCAAGGGGCAAGCATCTTTTAATTTCACAGTCAACTTTTGCTTTGATTTTGTAGCCCAAGAAAGTGAAATCTGACACTGTTTCCACATTTTCCCCATCTACTTGCCATGAAGTGATGGGGCCGGATGCCATGATCTTAGTTTTTTGAATGTTGAATTTTAATCCAGCTTTTTTCCTCTCCTCTTTCACCTTCATCAAAGGATCCTAAGTTCCTCTTCACTTTCTGCCATTAAAGTGGTGTCATCTGCATATCTGGGGTTATTGATATTTCTCCCATCTATCTTGATTCCAGCTTGTGCTTCATCCAGCCCAGCATTTCACATGATGTACTCTGTGTATAAGTTAAATAAGCAGGGTGACAATATATAGCCTTGACATACTCCTTTCCCAATTTTGTTTCATGTCCAGTTCTAACTGTTGCTTCTTGACCTGCATACCTACCTCAGGAGGCAGGTAAGGTGCTTTGGTATGCCCATCTCTTTAAGAATATTCCACAATTTGTTGTGATCCACACAGTCAAGGAATTTAGCATAGTGAATAAAGCAGAAGTAGATGTTTTGTTTTTTAATTTATTTTTAAATTTTAATTGGAGGCTAATTACTTTACATTATTGTGGTGGTTTTTGCCATACATTCACATGAATCAGCCACGGGTGTACATGTGTTCACCATCTTGACCCTCCCTCCCACCTGCCTCCTCATCCCACCCCTCAGGATCATCCCAGTGCACCAGCCCTGAGAACCCTGCCTCATGCATTGAACCAGGACTGGCAATCTATTTCACATATGAAATATACATGTTTCAATGTTATTCTCTCAAATCATCCCACCCTCACCTTCTCCCACAGAGTCCAACAGTCTGTTGTTTATATCTGTGTCTCTTTTGCTGTCTTGCATACAGGGTCATCGTTACCATCTTTCTAAATTCCATATATATGTGCTAACATACTGTATTGGTGTTTTTCTTTTTGACTTACTTTGCTCTGTATAACAGGCTCCAGTTTCATCCACCTCATTAGAACTGATTCAAATGCATTCTTTTTAATGGCTGAGTAATATTCTATTGTGTATACATACCACAGCTTTCTTATCAATTTGTCTGCTGATGGACATCTAGGTTGCTTCCATGTCCTGGCTATTGTAAATGGTGCTGTGATGAACATTGGGGTACACGTGTCTCTTTCAATTCTGGTTTCCTCGGTGTGTATGCCCAGCAGTGGGATTGCGGGGTTGTATGGCAGTTCCATTTCCAGTTTTTTAAGGAATCTCCATGCTGTTCTCCATAGTGGCTGTACTAGTTTGCATTCCTACCAACAGTGTAAGAGGGTTCCTTTTTCTCCGCACCCTCTCCAGCATTTACTGTTTGTAGACTTTTTGATAGCAGCTGTTCTGACCAGCGTGAGATGGTACCTCATTGTGGTTTTGATTTGCATTTCTCTGGAGAAGGAAATGGCAATCCACTCCAGTGTTCTTGCCTGGAGAATCCCAGGGACGGGGGAGCCTCTTGGGCTGCCGTCTGTGGGGTCGCACAGAGTCGGACACAACTGACGTGACTTAGCAGCAGCAGCAACTCTGATAATGAATGATGCTGAGCAGTTTTTCATGTGTTTGTTAGCCATTTGTATTTCTTCTTTGGAGAAATGTCTGTTTAGTTCTTTGGCCCATTTTTTGATTGGGTTGCTTATTTTTCTGGAATTGAGCTGCAGGAGTTGCTTGTATATTTTTGAGATTAATTCTTTGTCAATTGCTTCATTTGATATTATTTTCTCCCATTCTGAAGGCTGTGTTTTCAACTTGCTTATAGTTTCCTTCCTTGTGAAAAAACTTTTAAGTTTAATTAGGTCCCATTTGTTTTTAAGGAATTCCCTTACTTTTTCTATGATCAGCGTATGTTGGCAATTTGACCTCTGGTTCCTCTGCCTTTTCTAAATCCAGCTTGTACATCTGGACATTCTTCGTTCATGTACTGCTGAAACCTAACTTGAAGGGTTTTGAGCATAATCTTGCTGGCATGTGAAATGAGTGCAGTTGTACAGTAATTTGTACATTCTTTGGCATTGCGTTTCTTTGGGATTGGAATGAAAACTGATTTTTTGCAGTCATGTGGCCACTGCTGAGTTTTCCAGATTTGCTGGCATAATGAATGCAGCAATCTAACAGCATCATCTTTTAAGATTTGAAATAGCTTAGCTGGGATTCTATCACCTTCACTAGCTTTGTTCGTTGTTCAGTTCAGTTCAGTTGCTCAGTTGTGTCTGACTCTTTGGGACCCCATTGACTGCAGCACGCCAGGCTTCTCTGTCCATCACCAACTTCTGGAGTTTTCTCAAGCTCATGTCCATTGAGTAAGTGATGCCATCTGACCATGTCATCCTCTGTTGTCCCCTTCTCCTCCTACCTTCAGTCTTTTCCAGCATTAGGGTCTTTTCCAATGAGTCAGTTCTTCACATCACGTAGCCAAAGTATCGAAACTTCAGCTTCAGCATCAGTCCTTTGTAATGAATTGAATTACATCACCTTTGTTGTAATGCTTCTCAAGACCCACTTGACTTCACATACATATCTGGCTGTAAGTGATTGACCACATCATGGTTAACTGGGTCATTAAGAGCTTTTTGTACAGTTCTGTGTATTCTTGCCACCTTTTCTTAATTTCTTCTGCTTCTGTTCCATCATTGCTCTTTTATTCCTCTATTGTGCCTATCTTTGTATGAAATGTTCCCTTGGTAACTCCAGTTTTCTTAAAGAGATCTCTAGTTTTTCCCATTCTCTGGAACTCTGCATTTAGTTGAATATATCTTTCCCTTTCTCCTTTGCCTTTCACTTCTCTTCCTTTCTCAGCTATTTGTAAGGCCTCCTCAGACAACCACTTTGCCTTGTTGCATTTCTTTTTCTTGGGGATGGTTTTGGTCATCACCTCCTGTGAAATGTTATGAACCTCCATCCATGGTTCTTCAGGTGCTCTGTGTACCAGATATAGTCCCTTAAATATATTTGTCACCTCCACTCTATAATCATAAGGGATTTGATTTAGGTCATGATGAATGGCTTAGTGGTTTTCCCTACTTACTCCCTTCTTCAGTTTGAGCCTGAATTTTACTTATTGATCTGAGCGACAGTCAGTTCCAGGTCTTGTTTTGGCTCACTGTATATGTCTTCTCTGTCTTCACTTGCAAAGAATATAATTGGTCAGTTTTGGTACTGACCATCTGGTGATGTCCCTGTGTAGAGTTGGCTCTTGTATTGTTGGAAGAGGGTGTTTGCTATGACTAGTGCGTTCTCTTGGCAAAACTCTGTTAGCCTTTGCCCTGCTTCCTTTGGTACTCTGAGGCCAAACTTGCCTGTTATTCCAGGTATCGCTTCACTTCCTGCTTTTGCATTCCAGTCCCCTGTGATGAAAAGAACATCTTTTTTTGGTGTTAGTTCTAGAAGGTCTTGTAGGTCTTCATAGCACCATTCAACTTCAGCTTCTTCGGCATTAGTGGTCAGGGCATAGACTTGGATTACTGTGATATTGAATGGTTTGCCTTGGAAACGAACAGAGATCATTCTGTCGTTTTGGAGACTGCACCCACGTACTGCATTTCAAACTCTTTTGTTGACTATGAGGGCTGTGCCATTTCTTCTAAGGTATTCTTTCACACAGTAGTAGATATAATGGTCATCTGAGTTAAATTCGCCCATTCCAGTGCATTTTAGTTCACTGATTGCTAAAATGTTGATGTTCACTCTTGCCACCTCCTTTTTGACCACTTCCAATTTACCTTGATTCATGGATCTAACATTCTAGGTTCCTATGTAGTATTGTTCTTTCCAGTGTTGTTCTGGAAGTAAAACATCGGAGTTTACTTCCATCACCAGTCACATCCACAACTGGGTGGGTGTTGTTTTTGCTTTGACTCCATCTCTTTATTCTTTCTGGAGTTATTTCTCCACTCTTGTCCAGTGACATATTGGGCACCTACCGACCTGGGAGTTCATCTTTCAGTGTCATATCTTTTTGCCTTTTCATACTGTTCATGGCAAGAATACCGAAGTGATTTGCCATTCCGTTTTCCAGCGTCCCATGTTTTGTCGGAACTCTCCACCATGACCTGTTTGTTTTGGGTGGCCCTACATGGCATGGCTCATAGTTTCATTGAGTTAGACAAGGCTGTGGTCCATGTGATCAGTTTGGTTAGTTTCTGTGATTGTGGTTTTCATTCTGTCAGCCCTCTGATGAATGAGGATGAGAGGCTTTATGGAAGCTTCCTGATGGGAGAGACTGACTGTGGGGGAAACTGGATCTTGTTCTGATGGGCAGGGCCATGCTCAGTAAATCTTTAAGGTAATTTTCTGTTGATGGGTGGGGCTGTGTTCCCTCCTTGTTGTTTGGCCTGAGGCCAAACTGTTGACCCATGCCTCCACTCCTGGACACTCACAGGCAAGTCTGACTCAGTCTCTTGTGGGGACACTGCTCGTTTCTCCTGGCTCCTAGTGCACACAAGTTTGGTTTGTGTCCTCCAAGAATCTGTTTCCCCAGTCCTGTGGAAGTTCTGTGATCAAATCCTACTGGCCTCCAAAGTCAAATTCCCTGAGGGTTCTCAGTCCCTTTGCTGAATCCCCAGGCTGGTAACTCTGTTGTCAATCCCAGAACTTTCTTAACAGTGCAAGAATTTCTTTGATGGACTTGTTCTGCAGTTTGTGGGTCATCTGCCTGGTGGCTCTATGGTGCAGCTAATGGTGACCTCCTCCAAGAGGGCTTATGCAATGCGCTGAGTGACCCAGGTCTGCTGCAGTCAGAGCCCCTGTCCCCACGGCAGGCCACTGCTGCTGGTGCCTCTGCAGGAGACACTCAAACACTCAAAGGCAGGTCTGGTTCAGTCTCTGTGGTCCTGGTGTGCACAAGGTTTTGTTTGAGCCCTCCGAGCGTCTCTGGTGGTTATGGGGTTTGATTCTAAACACAATTTTGCCCCTCCTATCATCTTTTTGGGGCTTCTCCTTTACCTTTTGGACATGAGGTATCTTTTTGGTGGGATCCAGCATTCTCCTGTCAATGGTTGTTCAGCATCAAGTTGCAGTTTTGGAGTTCTCACAGGAGAAGATGAGCGCACATCCTTCTACTCTTTGATTGATTCCTGTGCTCATTTACACATCTGAAGGTTGTCAGGGGGCCAGCAGATTCTAGACACTAGGAGGACCCACAGCTTTTAGACACATTCCCTAAGCATGGGTCACACACTTGTCATCAGTTACTTAAGCCAGACTGGTTCCTCCTCACCCTGCAGATCTTGGTGGCCGCCACTTGGGATTCTGGCTGTGACAGCTCTACCAACCCAGCTGGGGTTTGGAGTGGGTAGCCTATCGTTTCTCCAGGGGATCTTCCCATCACAGGAATCGAACTGGGGTCTCTTGAATTTCAGGCAGATTCTTTAGCAGCTGAGCTACTAGGGCAGCCCCTGTAATATCTTTGAGAACCTTTAAAATGATGGGCAAATCATAGTGTCTTATTCTTTATTCTTCTTTTGATTAACAGTGAGGTTGAATGTATTTTCACATACATCTTGGTCAGTGATAATTTTTATTTTTGAGTCTATTTATGTCCTTGGCCTAGGCTTTATGTATGAACTGTTAGTATCATTTTGCTTTAAAAAATTTTTTTTTATTTATTTCGCTGCACCAGGTCTTACTTGCAGCACTCTGAATCTTTGATTTTCGTTGGCGGCATGGGGGATCTTTAATTGCAGCATATGAACTGTTAGTTTCAGCATTCGAGGCTTTTGTTGTGGCTTGTGAACTCCCAGTTGGTGCATGTGGGATCTAGTTCCCTGACCGGGTATTGAACACAGGCCCCTGCATTGGGAACACAGAGTCTTAGCCACTGGACCACCAGAGAAGTCCCTCATTTTGCTCTTTGATAGACTGTAGTTTTCTTTATGTAAAACTTATATAGCTAAATCTAGAAATCTTTTCATTTGTGAATTATTTCTTCATTTGATGCTTTGAAAGTCCATCCCCAATTCTAGAATTGACTGTTCACTAAAATGTTTTTCCAGTTTTTTATGATTCATTTTTATGTTTATCTTTTTCTTCCATCTGAAACTTATTTTAGTAAAAGTTATGTGATGAGGCTATAACATTTGTCTTTTGAAAATAAAAAGTTTTCGAGAACCACTTAATAAATAATAGAACATGAGTTCAAAATGCCAAATTTATAGTATAATAAATTTTATAGGGGCCGAAGTAGAGTGCCATTCTCAAACATCACTTTGATGTTTGAATGTCATTATACTGCATTATTTTTTTGTGAAATTGAAACAATATGTAGAATTTTCTACAGACAGCTGTGCATAGAGCTTCCCCTTCCCCCCTTAAAAAATAAAGTCTTGTCTTTCCACGTGGCTTAGTAGTTGTATGACTCAAAGTCCTTTTCTCACTGAGCATGCATGTAATCTGTCCTCTGGTTAGCAGCTGTGGTTTCTCCTTGCAGCATCTGTTTTTGTTTGCACCCTTGTTTCTCAAAGTGCCTGTGCTCAAAAGGAGTCTTCCATTATTGGTTGCTGCAGGTCACTGAGGTCTGCTTGTTATTGTTTCTCATAACTGTATTTTTATTCACTTTTTTGAATATCTACATCACTTTTTTCTCTCCACTGTACTTATGGTTAATACTTTAACTCATCATGAAGTAGTTTAGAAATTCTTGAGCTGTGCATCTTATTCAATAAGGCTTTAGTGCTATAGCAGAGAAGGCAATGGCACCCCACTCCAGTACTCTTGCCTGGAAAATCCCATGGACAGAGGAGCCTGGTAGGCTGCAGCCCATGGGGTCGCTAAGAGTCAGACATGACTTGAGCGACTTCACTTTCCCTTTTCACTTTCATGCCTTGGAGAAGGAAATGGCAACCCACTCCAGTGTTCTTGCCTGGAGAATCCCAGGGACGGGGGAGTCTGGTGGGCTGCTGTCTATGGGGTCGCACAGAGTCGGACACGACTGAAGCGACTTAGCAGCAGCAGGAGCTATAGACTGATTTTTCATTATCTTGTTCTGAATGACAGCACAATACCCTTTTAGAGAATACTGAATCGAGAAATCACCTGTCTTTGCTGAGGGCGTCTGTTGAAAGCAGATGCCAGAGCCATGGGGTTGTCATTTCCCATCAGGTTCCAATATCAGAGTCTAATACTTCAAAGATATTCTCTATTCTTTTATCAACAAACAGCTGTGGTACCTCCTGTTTTCTTGTTGCTTTTGTTTCTACTCCTAACATTTCTTTTAGATGAGAAAATAGATAAGGAAGAATTAGTATTTTAGAGCATATTAATCAGATTTTATGTACACCAATTACTGAAAAGCACAGAAAATTTATTTTTTTTCATTTTCATGTTGGGAAATAAGTATTTAAGTTAGTTGATTTTACGCACTTTCCTAAAGACATAATTCTAGTATATATTTTTCATGTAAATAAGAACTGAATATAATAGTCAGTTTTCAGCATTTTATTTTGTACCTTTATGAACATTATACATCATTGGCTGCAAATTGATAATTTTCCTTTTGTTTCTTTTACTTATTTGCTCTAGGGATTTAAGAATGTTTACTCATTACCAGTAACTCTGAGGTAGTGAGGAGCAGTAATTAAGTGATTTGGACAATCTTTTATAGGTAATCATGAGTAGAATTAGAATATAGTTCAGATACAGTCTAGTGTTCATCTACTAAATAACAGTTATACCTCATTTTTCAGTCTATAGGACTTCTGTATATTGTGAGATAAACCCTAAGGATGATGAAGTATTGGTCCCATCACAACATGTTTGTACAAATCACAATTTTAGTCAAACTAAGTGGGGGCAATTTTTTTTTGTTTGTTTGTTTGCATAGTTCCTTTCACCAAAGTGTTATAATCTGAGCTGATAATATTTGGTGCTAGGAGGGAACAATAATTAGAATTTCTTAGAGGTGATATCTGATTGGCTTTTAACCTACCCTAACATGTAGTACCTGATTCGGTCCTTATGGAATTTTGAATGAGTGACACAGGTTGTGATTTAAGTTAGGATGCTGCCTGGGAAATAAGAATGAGACTTGGAAGGCTAGAATGAGGATTTGCCTGCCTCTGTCTCAGACTCTGACTGCAGAACTATAGAGAATTTGGTGCTTATGATATTTATTGTACCTTGTTTATTTTCTGTGGTGAGGCTGCAACTTCCAATCTCTGGTCAATAAGGAATGTACATGGTAGAGTTGGGAGATAATATTCAATGGGTCTCATGTTTTTACACATCTTGGCAGTGAAGCACTAACAGCCCTTTGTTCAGGACCATCTTTTGGAAGAAAGATAATTTCTGTCTCGAGAGCAAAGGATATTTATGCTTATTATCAAGAAAAATAATGTTTCCTTTTGAACACAGTGCAGGCATATGTACTATCTATTATAAAAGATTTGAGTTCCCTTAATTTGGAGTTCCTCTTCTGTAATGTGGTGTGTTGTATGTGCAGGTATCCATTTATACCCATATATGTTGCCCCTGTGAGATTTGGGGAGCAAGAGGAACTGCTACAGATATGCTGGTCATGCCACTTGCTGTGCTGTGAGTAATTAAGTCCTTTGACTCACACAGGGGTTTCATGCCTTCTGCCAGCACCCATTAAACTGTGTTAGGCTAGCTTTTTGGCTGACAAGTAGGTTGAAGTCTCAGATCCTTTCGAGTTCTTGACAAGTACTCAACAGAATGGTTTTGCCTATAAGATGTTACAAACCTTTTGAAGAAACTTGTTTAATTTTCTTTAATCCTTGTTAATTGAGTTGGTTAAAATATTGAAAAATTAATAAGGGTCCTTTCTTTTAAGGAGCTAAGAAAGCTGTGTATTGGCTCAGACTAAGCAGTTCTGAAATGCTAAAGTGGGAACAGCTGAAAGTTTTATAATGTTCATTATTTTCTTAACTAAAAATTGGGGCTTGAAGTAAGATTTTTGTTCCGCTTCCTATTGCAAGAAGAAACCTAGGATATGAATGTAGTTAGGAGATTTAGAATTTCTTTGACTCTACTTTGGGGTTTCAATGGAACAGAATATTTGAAATCTGGGACAGGAAGTCACAATGCATAATGTATTGGAGGAATGGACGAGCACACATAGAACATGGACTTTGAAGTCACATTTGAGTTGGGAACCTCTGTGCTGTCAATTATTACTAGTTGTTTTTTAACATTAGGCATGCCATTCAATATGTCTTTGATTCATGTGTATAATGAGGGTTAGTGGCTACCTCATGAGGTCGTTTTGAAGATTAGAAATAATTGTGCGAAGCCTATAGCCTTCAGATCTAGCATATATGGAAGGTGCGTGTTTGTGTTCATGCGCACAAGTGTGTGTATGAGGTATTTGCTTTAGTTCCACTTAGGTTATTGTTGATGTGAATTTACAATTCTGATTTCAAATTATTTCTCTACTTAACTGTCATATTTCTTTAAGCAGAAAATTCTCTATCTCTGTTGATGATGAGCCTGTGTTCTAACAACACCCATCATTTGTTAGACATTTTTCCATAGGTGAAAATGTGACAGTTTTTCAAAGATGATCTAGGTTTTTTTTGTTTTAAATAAGAGGAACTATAGCAGTCTGTGCTATTAAATATCACCCAGAGAAGACTCGTGTATCTTAGTTCATTTTAACAATTTGTGACAAAAGTCACACAGCCTTTTGTACAGTGAATAAGACAAAACTGAAATTAGTATAGTATAATAGTATACTTTCTGAAAATAATTTTCTATACCTTGGCAGAAATGATAGCCAATGGGCCAAGAATTGTACTCGGTGACAGATGGCCCCATCTGTGGCTCTTGTGGCTGCAGCTTGGGAGGCAGCAAACAGATTTCCATTCCATCTGACTCCTTTTCTCCCTTCTCTAGCTTTTTTGACCTCTGAAACTTGAGTGATACAGAACATAATTTAGATCAGGTCAGGTTATTTAAAATGATCTATTAACGTCTCTAACAGACTCCAAGCAGTTTTATAAGGAGCAGTTTGAAGGAAGGCTGGAAAGAGTACACAGTCTGTCTACTGTTGAGTTATTGCCAATACTGTTTGATATGATTTATAATAAAAACTAAGATGAAACCCAGTTCACTGGTGATACAAGTTTTTATCCTCAAGGATACTAATTAATTGAGTTATCCCCTTACTACTTAAGAAAAAAAAAGTACAGCTATTTAATTAAAAATATTTTTGCAGGCATTTTCTCATTAATTCTGATAAACAATTTTTGAGAAATGTGTTTGCTTCCTGTGGCTGCTGTAACAAATGACCCATAAACTTGGTGGTTTGGAGAAACAACAGAAATTTACTCTCTTATAGTTCTTGAGACCAGAAGTCCAAAATAAGTCTTTTGAAGCTAAAATCAAGGTTTCAGCAGGGTTACAAACCCTCTGGAGACTCGAGGGAATCCAGTCCTCACCTCTTCCAGTGTCTGGTAACTGTGGTCATTACATGACCTTATCACGCCAGTGTCTGCCTCCATCTTCATATGGCCTTTTCCTCAATGTGTCTCTCGTTTCCCTCTGTCGTCCTCCTATACAGATATGTGCGATGGCATTTAGCACCCATCTGGATGATTCAGGATAATCTCCATTGCAAGACACTTAATTATATCTGCCAAAAAATTTTACCATATAAGCTAATATTGACAGGTTCCAGGAATTATTAGGACCTGATATCTTTGAGGGCCACCATTCAGCTCACTACAGGAAGATAAAGAGCAGACTTTAATTTCTTTTCTTGTGTGTGTGTGGGAAAGGTGAAACATTTTTATAATTGTCTTTTCCCAAGTCTTACTTGTCTCCTAAGAAGGTAGACTTTAAAGCTGTTGTGAAATGAATCTCACCATCAGGAAGAAATTAAAAGTTTGTTTTCCATCTTTAGATGGAACCATATTAAATAAAATACAAATTTTGCATGTATTTCTTGAGTATAATATGTTCTTTTTTTCCATTTATTTTTATTAGGTGGAGGCTAATTACTTTACAATATTGTAGTGGTTTTTGTCATACATTGACATGAATCAGCCATGGATTTACATGTATTCCCCATCCCAATCCCCCCTCCCACTTCCCTCTCTACCCGATTCCTCTGGGTCTTCCCAGTGCACCAGGCCCGAGCACTTGTCTCATACATCCAGCCTGGGCTGGTGATCTGTTTCACCCTAGATAATATACATGTTTCGATGTTCTTTCTAAACATCCCACCCTCACCTTCTCCCACAGAGTCCAAAATTCTGTTCTGTTCTTTCTTTATATTATTCTAGTTGCCTTAGTGCATGTGTTCATTAAATGATTTTAATGTCATAAAATCGTATTTAATTGTATATCACAAGATAAAAAAATTAAATCAGGTTAAATTTTATCCATTATATCTATGTAAAAGTTAATTTTTATTTTTTTGAAGGAAAATACGAGATGCTGTTAGTGTGAGATAGATCAAGAAATTAAAATACAGATTGTTTTGTGTTATTGGCTACCTTTGCCTCTATGGTTGCATTTTTCTTTTGGCACTGGTATTCTGTTTACCCCATTCTTAGAAAAGATGTTTATACAGATTTAAAATATTGGAAAAGCCTAAATCAACTATACTGTAATTAACAAGTAAACAAATAAATAATGCAATGAGCCCCCTAAAATAAAACAAAATGAAAAAGAAAAAAAAATCTGAAAAAGCCTAGAACAAGATTTTCTTAAGAGGCTTGAGTATTAATTTTGACTTTATTATGCTTTATTTGCTTTACTCAATTATACCTGAAAAATAATTGTAATTTTAAGTGGTGTTTACTAAATAAATGTATTAGCTCATTCAGAAAATAGTTTATGAATGAAAATTTATTTAAATTTCCTAAGGGAACTCATAATATTACTTTGTAATTTAACTGAGTCTTGTTTTTGGAGGGGAAGGAAGATAAAGCATCACACAATAATGAATATATAAATTATTAAAATAATACTTTGATATTATTTAAATTATTAAAATCTTTGGTTATTAATACTGATATTTTTGCTTTTTCTCCAATTGCTTCTTTGAATGTTCTCTTTTTTATGGTTCTTGTATTTTCTCTTGACTATTATTTTTAGTCTCCTCTGCTTGCTCTTTTTTTTCTCTGCTTAACTTATAAACATTTGTCTTCTGGATGGCCCAGTCTTGAATTTCCTTTTGACTTAGTACTCTGATTTTAGGTGATGTCTTCCATTTCTATGATTTTATAGTACTAACCATATTCCCACAACTTTCAGTTTTATGTATCCATCCAGGACCTCACGTATGAGATCCAGAATGATCTGATTAACTGGCCATTTCACAATCCCTTATTGGTTATCTTTCAGATATCTCAGTTTGTACAAATGTAAAATTGAACCCTTGATTCTATCCTCTTCTTTGAAAAGCAAAACAAAGCTGTATAGCAAAAATAAGAATAAAAATCCTGTTCCACCTCTCACTTTTCTGTTAAGTAGCATCATTTAGTTGCCTAAGCCAGAATTCTCAATTCCATTCTTTTAAAAAAAATGTTTATTTTTTAATTGAAGAATAATTGCTTTACAGAATTTTGTTGTTTTCTGTCAAACCTCAACATGAATCAGCCATAGGTAAACATATGTCCCCTCCCTCTTGAACCTCCCTCCCATCTCCCTCCCTTTCCCACCCTTCTAGGTTAATACAGAGCTCCTTTTTGAATTTCCTGAGACATACAGCAAATTCCCATTGGCTATCTATTTTACATATGGTAATGTAAGTACTCTCTCCATATATCTCATCCTCTCCTCCCCTCTCCCCGTGTCCATAAGTCTGTTCTCTATGTCTGTTTCTCTATTGCTTCCCCGCAAATGAGTTCTTCAGTACCATCTTTCTAGATTACGTTTGTATGCATTAGTATACGATATTTATCTTTCTGACTTACTTCACTCTGTATAACAGATCTACCTATTTTGAAAAATACTCCTTTATATTGTGGCAAATGCATATCATGAGATCTATCCTTTTAAGGTAGATAGGTTCATCTACCTCATTAGAACTGACTCAAATGTGTTCCTTTTTATGGCTGAGTAATATTCCATTGTGTATATGTACCACAACTTCTTTATCCATTCATCTGTCAATGGACATCTAGGTTGCTTCCATGTTCTAGCTATTGTAAATATTATAAATAGTGCTACAATGAACATTGGGGTACATGTGTCGATTTCAATTTGATTTCCTCAGGGTATATGCCTAGGAGTGAGATTGCTGGGTCATATGGTGGTTTTATTCCTAGTTTTTTAAGGAGTCTCCATACCATCTTCCATAGTGGCTCTATCAATTTGCATTCCCACCAACAGTGCAAGAGGATTCCCTTTTCTCCACACCCTCTCCAGCATTTATTGCTTGTAAACTTTTTGATGATGGCTATTCTGACTGGTGTGAGGTGATACTTCATTGTAGTTTTGATTTGCATTTCTCTAATGATGAGCAATATTGAGCATCTTTTCAAGTGTTTGTTAGCCATCTGTATGTCTTCTTTGGAGAAAGATCTGTTTAGGTCTTTTTCCCACTTTTTGACTGGGTGGTTTGTTTTTCTGGTATTGAGTTGTATGAGCTGCTTGTATATTTTGGAAATTAATTCTTTGTCAGTTGTTTCATTTGCTGTTATTTTCTCCCATTCTGAGGATTGTCTTTTCATCTTGCTTATAGTTTTCTTTGCTGTGCAAAAGCTTTTAAATTTAATCAGATCCTACTTGTTTACTTTTGTTGTTATTTACATTCTCTAGGAGGTGGGTCTTAGAGGATCTTGCTTTGATTTATGCATCAAGTGTTCTGCCTATGTTTTCCGCTAAGAATTTTATAGTTTCTGGTCTTACATTTAGGTCTTCAATCCATTTTGAGTTTATCTTTGTGTATGATGTTAGTTAGTGTTCTAATTTCATTCTTTTGCATGTAGCTGCCCAGTTTTCCCAGCACCACTTAATGAAGAGGCTATCTTTGCCCCATTGTATATTTTTGCCTTCTCTATGAAAAATAAGGTACCCATAGGTGTGGTGGGTTTATTTCTGGGCTTTCTATCTTACTCCATTGGTCTATATTTCTGTTTTTGTGCTAGTACCATACTGTCATGATGACTGTAGCTTTGTAGTATAGTCTGAAGTCAGGAAGGTTGATTCCTCCAACTCCATTCTTCCTTTTCAAGACTGCTTTGATGGTAACGATAACCCTATATGCAAGACAGAAAAAGAGACACAGATGTATAGAACAGACTTTTGGATTCTGTGGGAGAAGGCGAGGGTGGGATGATCTGAGAGAATAGCATTAAAACTTGTATATTATCAATTGTGAAACAGATCACCAGTCCAGGTTTGCTGCATGAGACAAGTGCTCAGGGCTGGTGCACTAGGATGACCCAGAGGGATGGGATGGGGACGGAGGTGGGAGGGGGGTTCAGGATGGGGAACACATGTAAATCCATGGCTGATTCATATCAATGTATGGCAAAAACCACTACAATATTGTAAAATGATTAGCCTCCAACTAATATAAATAAATGAAAAGAAAAAGACTGCTTTGGCTATTCAGGGTTTTTTGTGTTTCCATACTAATTGTGAAATTTTTTGTTCTAGTTCTTGGTAATTTGATAGGGATCACACTGAATCTTTAGATTGCATTTGGTAGTTATAGTCATTTTCACAATGTTAATTCTTCCTACCCAGGAACATGGAATATCTCTCCATCTGTTTATGTCATCTTTGATTTCTTTCATTAGTGTTTTATAATTTTTTGTATGCAGTTCTTTTGTCTCCTTAGGTAGGTTTATTCCTAGGTATTTTATTAGTTTTGTTGCAGTGGTGAATGGGATTGATTCCTTAATTTCTCTTTCTGAATTTTCATTGTTAGTATATAGAAATGCAAGTGATTTCTGTGTATTTATTTTGTATCTTGTGACTTTGCTAAATTCACTGATTAGCTCTAGTAATTTCCTGATAGTTTCTTTAGGGTTTTCTATGTATCGTATCATGTCATCTGTGAACAGTGAGAACTTTATTTCTTTTCTGATCTGGATTCCTTTTATTTCTTTTTCTTCTCTGATTGCAGTAGCTAGGACATCCAAAATTATGTAGAATGATAGTGGTGAGAGTAGACACCCTTGTCTTGTTCCTGATCTTAGGGGGAATGCTTTCTGGAGAATGTTTGCTTTTGGCTTATATATGGCCTTTACTACGTTGAGGTAGGTTCCTTCTGTGCCCATTTTTTTTAAGAGTTTTAATTATAAGTGGATGTTGGATTTTGTCAAAGGCTTTTTCTGCATCTATTGAGGTTATCATATGGTTTTTATCTTTCAATTTGTTAATTTGGTGTATCACATTGAATGATTTGCATATATTGAAGAATCCTTGCAACCCTGGGATAAACCCAACTTGATCATGGTGTAGCTTTTTAATGGTGAACTTTTTAATGTGTTGTTGAATTCTATTTGCTAGAATTTTGTTGAGGATTTTTGAACCTATGTTCATCAGTGATATTGGCCTGTAGATTTCTTTTTTTGTGCTGTCTTTGTCTGGTTTTGCAATCAGGGTGATGGTGGCTTTGTAGAATTAGTTTAGAAGTGTTCCTTCCTCTGCAATTTTTTGAAAGAGTTTTAGAAGGATAGGCATTAGCTCTTCTCTAAATGTCTGATAGAATTCACCTGTGAAGCCATTTGGTCCTGGGCTTTTGTTCTTTTGAAAGATTTTTGATCACAGTTTTGATTTCAGTGCTTGTAGTTGGGTTGTTCATAATTTCTATTTCTTGCTGGTTCAGTCTAGGAAGATTGAACTTTTCTAAGAATCTGTCTATTTCTTCCAGGTTATCCATTTTTTTGCCATATAGTTGTTCATGATAGTCTCTTATAATCCTTTGTATTTCTGCATTGTCTGTTGTAACCGCTCCTTTTTCATTTCTAATTTTGCTGATTTGATTCTTCTCTCTTTTTTTCTTGATGAGTCTGGCTAAAGGTTTGTCAATTTTGTCTATCTTCTCAAAGAAACAGCTTTTAGTTTTATTAATCTTCACTACTTAATAATTAGTAAATCTTTACTAATTAATAATCTTTACTAATTTTTCCTTTATTTCTTTTTCATTTATTTCTGCTCAGATGTTTATGATTTCTTTGCTTCTGCTAATCTTAGGGTTTTTTTTCTGTTCAATGTTTTTCTTGTTTCTTGAGGTAGGGTTGTATTTCTACAAACTCCCCTCTTAGAACTGCTTTTGCTGCATACCATAGGTTTCGAGCTGTCTTCATTGCCATTTGTTTCCAGGATATTTTTCATTTCCCTTTTGATTTCCTCAGTAACCTGTTTGTTATTTAGAAATGTATTATTTAATCTCCATGCATTTGTGTTTTACAGTTTTTTTCCTTGTAATTAATATCTAATCTCATAGCATTGTGGTCGGAAAAGATGCTTCATACGATTTCAGTTTTCTTAAATTTACTGAGGTTTGATTTGTGACCCAAGATGTAGTCTATCCTGGAGAGTGTTCCATGTGCACTTGAGAAGAAGGTGCATTTGGATGGAATGTCCTGAAGATATCAGTGAAATCCATCTCATCTAATGTATCATTTAAAATGTGTTTCCTTATTAATTTTCTGTTTTGGTGAACTGTCCATTGGTAAGTGGGGTGTTAAAGTCTCCTACTACTATTGTGTTACTGTCAGTTTCTCCTTTTATGTCTGTCAGTGTTTGTCTTGTGTATTGAGGTACTCCTATGTTGGGTGCATAGATATTCACAATTGTTATGTCTTTCTCTTGGATTGATCCCTTGATCATTATGTAGCGTCCTTCCTTATCTCTTGTAGTATTCTTTATTTTGAGGTCTACTTTTCTGATATGAGGATTACTACTCCAGCTTTCTTTTGCTTTCCATTTGCATGGAATATATTTTTCCATCCTCTCACTTTCAGTCTATATGTGTCTTTAGGTCTGAAGTGGGTTTCTTGTAGACAGCATGTATATGGGTCCTGTTTTTGTATCCATTTAACCAATCTGTGTCTTTTGGTTGGAGCATTTAATCCATTTACATTTAATTATTGATATGTATGTTCCTATTTCCGTTTTCTTAATTTTTTGGAGTTTGTTTTTGTAGATCTTTTCTTGTATTTCCTGACTACATAAGTCCGTCTATTTGTTGTAAAGTTGATTTGGTGGTACTGAATTCTCTTAACTTTTGCTTATCTGAAAAGCTTTTTAATTTTTCTATCAATTTTGCATGAGATCCTTGCTGGGTAGAGTAATCTTGGTTGTAGATTTTTCCCTTTCAGTACTTTGACCATATCCATTCCCTTGCCTTTAGCCATTCCCTTCTGGGCTGCCCATCTTTCTGTAGAAAGATCAGTTTAACCTGTTCAAAAATTTTGTCATACACTTTCTTTTTCTCTTTTTTTTTTATGGGACCCCAGTAATTCAAATGTTGGTATGTTTAATATTGTCCCAGTGGTCTCTGAGCCTGTCTTCAGTTCTTTTCTTTCTTTTTTACTGTATTCTGCTCTTTAGCAGTTATTTCCACCATTTTATCTTCCAGCTCACTGATCTTTTCTTCTGCTTCAGATATTCTGCTATTGATTCCTGCTAGAGTAATTTTAGTTTCAATAATTATGTTTGTCTCAGTACGTTTACTCTTTAATTCTTCTAGGTCTTTGTTAATTGATTCTTGCATTTTCTTCATTCTATTTTCTAGGTTTTTGATCGTCTTTACTATCATTATTCTGAATTATTTTTCAGATAGTTTGCCTATTTCTTCTTCATTTATTTGGACTTTTGTGTTTCTAGTTTGTTCCTTCATTTGTGTGGTATTTCTCTGCCTTTTCATTATTTTTTAAAAAACTTACTGTGTTTGAGGTCTCCTTTCCCAGCCTTCGGTTGAATTCTTTCTTCTTTTTGGTTTCTGCCTGTCTAAGGTTTGTCCAGTGGTTTGTGTAGGCTTCGTGTAGCATGAGATTTGTGCTGAGTTTATTATTTTTTTTTGATGGGCAGGACTGAGTGAGGTGATAATCCTGTCTGCTGATGATTGGGTTTGTATTTTTGTCTTGTTTGTTATTTGGATGAATAGTAGCACAGGATGCTACTGGTAGTTGGGTGATATTGGGTCTTGTATTCAAGTGGTTTCCTTTGTGGGAGTTCTCACTATTTGATATTCCCTTGGGTTAAGAGTTCTCTGGTAGTCTAGGGTCTTGGAATCAGTTCTTCCACTTTGAAGGCTCAGGGCTTGATCTCTGGCCAAGAACAGAGATTCCACAGGTGGTTTGTTATGGCATTAAGTGAGAGTAAAACAAATACCCAAAAATGAGAAACCCAAGATGATCCCCAGACAAATGGCAGTTACAAAATCATGCAAACAATAATTAAAATAGTGGAATATGAACATATACACATATACACATAAGCAAAATCAAAATAGTCCAACAAAAATAAGGTACAATAGTTTGACCCCACAAACAATGGAAACCAAAAATGATATCCACCCGTTAAGAACAAAACTAACTGAAACACAAACTGGAAAACAAAACTAAAGCAAGGTGCCAACTGGGGAATAAAGCAATGAAAGCAAAACTAACAAATATGGTGAGAAAAAAGAAAGAAAAGAAAGAAAGAGTAGATATGCAAAGTTAAACAGAGATAGATAAAGAATATTTATATATATATATATATATTTATTATATATATATATATATATATATATAATTAACTGCAAAGGGAATGGAACAGTAGAAAAAGCAAACAAAGGAATAAATGTAGAAAAAAATAATAGGTTTAAAAAATTTAAAAATTAAAATTAAAAAAAAGAGAAAAGAAGAAAGAAAACTCCACAGAGCTGCAAAAGGCCAACGTAGAGGTAGAGGTTTATAACAGGAATAAAAAGTGTGATTGAAAAAAAAAACTCAAAAGCTTAATTATATTTCATAGTGCTAATAAAATCAACAACTACAACAGAGGGGGAAAAAAAGGAAAGAAAAAAAAATCCAAAGAAACTACAGAACAAGTCAAAATATAAGAAGAATAAATGTTTTTCTTGAGTCACTGCTGTCAGGGTTCTTTCCCTTGCTGGGAGTCACAGTCCACCTCGCCTACCTAGGATGCACTCCAGCACTGTTTTGGTCTCCAGATCTGCAGTGGGGGCAGCTCAGACTCAAATCTGGTCCTACTCCTGTGTGTTCTTACCTCCAATGTCCACAGCTATCAGAACTAGTGGATTTTCTCTTGTGGGAATTCTCAATGTCCTTTGATATATTCCATAGACACAGGCTGCCTAGTTGATCATGTGGATTTAATCTGCAACTTGTAAAGCTGG
This sequence comes from Cervus elaphus, assembly GCF_910594005.1. NCBI lineage: Eukaryota > Metazoa > Chordata > Mammalia > Artiodactyla > Cervidae > Cervus > Cervus elaphus. Next base: position 38,190,151 of record NC_057848.1, on the reverse strand, counting down.
TGGGAAGGTTTTGGGTCTTCTTCCTTAGCCACACTGCCTCTGGGTTTCAATTGTGGTTTTATTTCTACCTGTGTATGTGGGTTGTCCACTGGGGTTTGCTCCTGAGGCTGTCCTGGAAGACTTGTGTCTGCCCCAGTGAGGGTTAAGCATGAAGGTGGCACAGCTGCTTGGGTTGCAGGGACCCTGGCTGTGCCAAGTGTGCAGGGACACAGACTGCCTCAGCCACAGGACTTATGGCCCTATCAGAGTCTTTTTTTCAAGCCTCTGGTAGCTGGTGATCAGAAGGCCTCTTTGGCTAGTCTTTCTCCATAGCTCCACCTGTTCAGGCACTTAGAGGGCTCCCTTGTCTGGGGTCCTTCTCTGTTGTTGGGTGCATCAGGCGCTTGATGGGCCAGGCTCTCTATTGTTCAGTTGCGGGTGCCGGCCTATGGGGAGAGAGAGGCTGTGGTGATGACTCCACCCCCTATGCATGACTCAGCAGTATCACCTTGCTTCCATGGCTGCCTGGCTTTCCTCCACAGGCATTTCCTACCACAGTCTCCTCCCTCAGGTCCCCTTTGTCCATCTCTCTGTAGTCAACAGCAGCCCTCACCCTGGGATTGCTCTACAATCCCTATTCCCAGCTCCCAGCTGCTGCGCCTTCTAGGGGACCTGCGTCCCTTTCCGGGGTACATATGGCTGCGGCAAGGACTGTCTGATTCTCATTCCATTTAGGCTACCACAGATCAGCTGCTTCACTCTCAGCCTTAAATGTTTCTCCTGTGACCCAGACAATTGCCTTGATATGGGAATTGGACCCCTGTTTCAGTTCCCCCACCCACCGAGGGCAGGTCCAGTCCTATTAACACTCCTGTTTTTCCTCCTAGTTCCTTCATCCTACTGAGTTTTGATTGGTTCTGTATATTCTTTTCTGGTGGTCAGGTACTCCTGTCAGCTCTCAGCTGGTGTTCTGCAAGCCCTTCTATCCTACTTCTCTGCCATCTTGTTCTCCTCCCAGTCTTTTCTGGGTTCCATTCTTGATTACCGTCTCTTATTTATCCCACATAGACAATTACTTGCCCAATTCCTATAAGTACTAATATCAAAATACATTTCAAATTCTATTTTTTATCCTTATTCTTGCCATCTCCATGCAAGCTACCATCATCTAACTCTAGGGCCACTGTATTATTTATGAGTACTTACTAAATATTATACAGAAAAACAAACTGGGCAGAATTTGTTTTTAGGATTTCAAATTAACTGTAAGCAGTAATTTTCAACTCCTCGAATTCTGAAGTTACAAGGATAAGAGGTAAAAGTCAAATGTAAAAGAAATATTCTAAACTAAAAAAAAGAAGTCTTAATTTTTCCCCCTCAATAGAACTGCATGATGCCTGGGTATCTAGAGGAGGTGAGCCAGTAAATTGAAAACTTCTATTTGAGGTTCAGATTTTGATTTCTAATAATTCTATCTGTCCTTTTATTTAGTTATTCAGAGTCTTTTGGTGAGAAGAAAAAGAATCCAAATTAACTTTTATATAATCATAACTAATGTTTTCTTTAGCCAGTTACAGAATTTTGTATTAGGCAAATGAGTATGTGCATGTATACACACATGCATAAAAACATACATGTATATTGATATTCTTAATAGCAAATTATTATACTGCTAAATAAATAAGTCTCATACCTCAGAGTGAGGAATTTTAGTGTTGGTAGGAAGCTGTTCTTATGTGGGCAGACCAGATGCTAAATGAGGTACAGTGGCCTAAGATACACCATAGATGTTCTTCTTTTAACTTTTTATTTTATATTGGAGTATAGCTAGTTAACCGGAGAAGGCAATGGCACCCCACTCCGATACTCTTGCCTGGAAAATCCCATGGATGGAGGAGCCTGGTAAGCTGCGGTCTGTGGGGTCGCTAAGAGTCGGACACGACTGAGCAACTTCACTTTCACTTTTCACTTTCACACATTGGAGAAGGAAATGGCAACCCACTCCAGTGTGCTTGCCTGGAGAATCTGAGGGACAGGGGAGCCTGGTGGGCTGCCGTCTATGGGATCACACAGAGTTGGACACGACTGAAGTGACTTAGCAGCAGCATAGCTAGTTAACAATGTTATGATAGTTTCAGGTGGACAGTAAAGGGACTCAGCTGTACATATACATGTATCCATTCTTCCCCAAACTCCCCTCATATCCAGGCTGCTACATAACATTGAGCAAGGTTCTCTGTGCTCTACAGTAGGTCCTTGTTGGTTAACCATTTTAAATATAGTAGTGGAGAAGGAAATGGCAACCCACTCCAGTACTCTTGCCTGGAAAATCCCATGGACAGAGGAGCCTGGTAGGCTACAGTCCATGGGGTCGCAAAGAGTCGGACATGACAGAGACTTCACTTTCACTTTTCACTCTCATGCATTGGAGAAGGAAATGGCAACCCACTCCAGTGTTCTTGCCTGGAGAATCCCAGGGACAGAGGAGCCTGGTGGGCTGCTGTCTATGGGGTCGCACAGGGTCGGACACAACTGAAGCAACTTAGCTGCAGCAGCATCAGCATGTACATGTTGATTCCAAACTCCCTAACTGCATAGATGTTTTTCTTGATAAAGGTAAATGATAGTCTTATGTTTTTAACCAAATAAGTATAATGAAATAGTGATAGCAAAGTATGTGTGTGCATGCGTGCTAAGTTGCTTCAGTCATGTCTGACTCTTTGTGACCCTGTGGACTGTAGCCCTCCAGGCTCCTCTGTCCATGGGATTCTCCAGGCAAGAGCACTGGAGTGGGTTGCCATTTCCTTCTCCAGGGAATCATTCCCACCCAGGGTTCAAACTTGCATTTCTTAAGTGTCCTGCATTGCCAGGTGGGTTCTTAACCACTAGCACCACCTGGGAAGCCCTTAGCAAAGTATATTCCTATGGTAAGATAGCTAATTTGATAATTGTTCAGGCAGAAATTCTCAACAGGGGTAGGAGGGTTTATATTCCATGGGATTTTTTTTGACTACCATGACTAGAGGGTGTTACCTGGCATCTAGTAGATAGATGTTAGGGATGCTGCTAAATATCCTACAATGCCCATGATAGCTCCACACAACAAATAGCTATACAATGCAAAAAGTCAATAATACTTTGGTTGAGAAACTCTTTTAGGGTATTTTTTTCCAACCTGCCACATGATATCCTAAGTATTTTTCAAAATTTCATTTAACAAAGTATCAATAGATGTATAATAGTTACAATAATTCTGTTTTTGTGTGTGTGTGCGTGTGAAAACTTAAGTGAATAAAATTATTTGTTTGTACTTGGAATAGTTTAGGAGAGGAAGGAATCAAGTGTAAGTGCCAAGTTTCTGGCTTGAGCAGCTCATGAGGAGAATGTTGGTGACATTATCTAAAGTGAGAGAAACAGATACGTGGAAGATCTTCAGTTAAGATTTTGCACTTGCAGAATTTGAGGTACCTGAGAGATATGAAGGGGAAGTCCTAAAGATTAGCACATAAGTGTTCAAACATGTATTTAATTTGAAATTTTCAGTATATGAATAGTAACCCTAGTTTTGGATTAAATCATCTAATAGAGTATGTCTTAAGGAAAGAGTACCTTATATCAGAGTCCTTAGGAACAAAAACATTCACGGTATGGGTAGAGGAGAATCTAGCAAGAGACTTAGTAGCAGCCAGGGAGATAATAGGAAATGATCCAGAAGTGTAGTTTTCCAGGCCAAGGGAAGAGGAGTATTTCCAAATGGATGAACGGTGGTTGATATGGAGGCTATTAGTGACCTTGGTAGATATAAAAATGAATAGAAGCAAATTATAATTGGTTGAAAAGTCCATGGTAAGTATTAAATATAATTATGTTGTAAATTTATTTAAGTTTTGCTGTAAAGGAGGAAGGGGTGGATGGAGGGGGATGTGGGATCAGGGATGGTTTTATTCATGTTTTTAAATATCAGAGAGAATTCTTCATTGGTATTTTAAAAGATAATATTTAAAGATATTGAAGTATATCAAGTGCAGTTTGTTAATGAACAGACTTTCCATGAATATATTTCTCTATATTTTTTGCCTTAAGGCAAAAGGTCAAGGTCAGTATTTTGAATAGTTGGTTGGGTTCTCAGTGATTCAGCAAGTGTGTAAATAGTTCTGTTAATTACCGCAAATATAGGTGTATGTTTGACATGCGGACATTACTTTTATTTTTCAGATCTTTCAAGAAATCGTTTTACAGAAATTCCTTCTGAGGTCTGGTTATTTGCACCTCTTGAAACATTAAATTTATATCATAATTGCATCAAAATCATTCCTGAAGCCATTAAAAACCTGCAGATGTTAACATACCTTAACATTAGGTAAGAAAATAATTTTGGGGGAATAAATTTTGTTTTTTTAATACAGTTATAATTCGTTTTAGTTGCAAAGGAATGTAATTGGTTTGGCTATGTAACCTATGTCTCTACAGTATCTTATTTGTATTTTCTATATGTCCACATTACTTTATAGGTTTTTGGTCTTGTTCTTGAGAGCAGTGCTTCTCAAACTTCAATGCCCCCAGGAACCAGATGCCGATTCTGATTTCATAGGCCAGCATTTCTAACTCTCTGGTAATGCCCATGCCTGCTGGTCCTTAGGTCACTTTGAGTACTATGGCTTTAGACCAGAAATATTTTGTTGAAATCACAGCACCACAACACAGGTTTATTTATTAGCATCCCCAATTAAAGTGGAACATTATAAACAAACAGTTCTTGAGTTATATTTTTCACTCTTGTGACTTCTTATTGCTACCTCAAGGATGGATAGATTGGGATGGGATTATTGGAAGGTTAGGCGTAGATAATAGTTGATGTTAATAATAAGTTCTTACCGTGTGCCAAGCAGTGTTAAAAATACTTTACCCGTATTACCTCATCTCATCTTCACAACATTTTCAGATAATGTGGTTATTATCCCTGCACTGCAGATGAGGAAACTGAAGCACAGAGGTTAACTATTTGCTCAAAATTACACATACTGCAACTGGTGGAGCCAAGATTCTAATCAAAGCAGCAGTATGGCTGTAGAACTCTGATTCTTAGCCTTATGCTGTTTTTATAATAGACTGAACATTGAATAAGTGTAAGAAAAAAATTGCCCTACCAAATGAGTGACAGTGAATGGAAACTGGTATATTGTGACTTAATTTTAGAATCTTATTTTTGTTTTATGTTTTGAATTATAAGGGAAAACTTCTTCCTTAATGAAGTTACTTGTCTAAATTCTCAAATAGGGAAGTAGTAAATAGAATTAACATATGTAAATGATAATGTTCCTTTCTATGTGATATTTATTATGTATATCTCCCTCAGTGGTGTCACCTGGCAGTACATATTACTTTAACTGAAACCATTTTAACCTTAAAATGTGTGAGAGTAATTTCCTTCCATAGATATTGGTCATTTGGGTTGCTCCTTTCTCTAACTGGGTACATAATCTCCTTAGCCTGGCTTGGGAAAGGTTTGAGGAAAGTGAGGTATTTTTAAATTTTTTGTCTTTATTATCATTTTATTTTGTTATTTTATGGAGAAAGCAATTTGTCAAAAATTGAATTGCATTTATACATTAACATTTATGGTACGTCTTAGAATAGTTTTACTAAAACTTTTTGTGATTCTTTCCCATTTTGATCTCTAAAAGTTGACTTGTAATTTTTGTTTAGAGACACAAAATGTTTTAAACTCACTATATTAAAATAACACTTGTTCTAATGACTGGCTTTCTTTGGCTATCTCTAAAGCATGTGTCAAAAGTGAAGATTTATGATTATTAACTATGTATAAAGAAATAGAGAGCTGACTGCTAACTCAATAAACCTGCTTCTTAAGGGAAGAAAAGAAACCAATTTTTAAACTTTATTGGTATGAGGGAGATTAGATTGAGTTTGTATGTGCCATTCTTTTTCCTATTTATTTATTTTTTTATTTTGGTGAAAAGATTTTGAGAAACTTGTAAGATAATTTTTAGCTTATTCTTTCTTCCTGTATACTATGCTTCTTTTCAGTAGAATCCACAGGAAGACCCTTTGTGCTCCAGACAGACCACTTTCCCAAGGATTGCACTTGATCCTTAAAGTGCAAGAGTTGTGACAAACACCTAGCATATTTGACATTCCAACAGTCTGGCTAGGACTTCTGGTCTTGGGGCATTAGCCTTTTTTATTGAAGTCTGTGCCATGTGATTAAACCAGTCTAGTGTTTCTGGACATCCTTTGAAGGTATCGGTCAGTTCAGTTGCTCAGTCGTGTCTGACTCTTTGCAACCCCATGAACTGCAGCAAGCCAGGCCTCCCTGTCCATCACCGACTCCCGGAGTCCACCCAAACCCATGTCCATTGAGTTGGTGATGCTATCCAACCATCTCATCCTCTGTCATCCCCTTCTCCTCCTGCCCTCAATCTTTTGCAGCATCAGGGTCTTTTCCAATGAGTCAGCTCTTCACATCAGGTGGCCAAAGTATTGGAGTTTCAGCTTCAACATCAGTCCTTCCAATGAACACCTAGGACTGATCTCCTTTAGGATGGACTGGTTGGGTCTCCTTGCAGTCCAAGGGACTCTCAAGAGTCTTCTCCAACACCAGAGTTCAAAAGCATCAATTCTTCGGCGCTCAGCTTTCTTTATAGTCCAAATCTCACATCCATACATGACCACTGGAAAAATCATAGCCTTGACTAGATGGACCTTTGTTGGCAAAGTAATGTCTCTGCTTTTTAATATGCTGTCCAGGTTAGTCATAACTTTCCTTCCAAGGAGTAAGCGTCTTTTAATTTCATGGCTGCAGTCACCATCTGCAGTGATTTTGGAGCCCAGAAAAATAAAGTCAGCCACTGTTTCCACTGTTTCCCCATCTATTTGAATGGGGCAAAAAGGCTTGAAGTCCCTCTCTTGGGGTAACACTGGAGTTTTATTGCTGTGTATGTTATACAAAATGCTATGTACAGCCTATAAATATCACTTTGAAAAGCAAGGAAAATAATAGCAAATTGCTAATGAATGCTTGATAGTGTGTAAATGTAGTGGTACACTTTATATATATTTTGGTAGTAGGATTGTCTTAGTCCATTCATGGCACTATAACAGAATACCGTAGACTGGGTGATTATAAACAACAGAAATTTATTTTTCAGTTTTAAGGGCTGAAATGTTCAATATCAAAGTGCCAGCCGATTCAATGTCTGGTGAAGACCAGTTTCCTGATTTACATAGATGACTCTCTTCTAGCTGAGTCCTTACATGGAATAAAGAGAAAGGGAGCTCTCTGGGGTCTCTTTTTAAGGCCACTAATCACCTCCCAAAAGCCCCACCTCCATGTACCATCACATTGGGGATTAGGCTTCAACATTATAGTTTTGAGTGGGGAGAACACAAACATTTAGTCTACAGCAGGGATAGTTTGGGTCAGTCTACATTGGCATGCACATTTGGCCAAAATTAGTTTGAGTGTAAGGGACCCAAAGTCAAATCGCCTGGATTTGAATCCCGGTTCTCTCACTTACCAGCTTTGTGACTTTGAGCAGTTAATCTCTTTTAGACTTTTTCTTCATCTGTAAAATGGGCATTATGATAGTATCTATCTTCCTGAAGTGGGTTGTTGTGAGGATTAGTCAAGTTAATTCATGTGAGGTGCTGTGAACATGGCCTGCTACATAGTAACAAATGTTAGTTGTCCTTATATTTAAATATATCTGCAGAGACAGGAATATTGTATCAACTATGAGCTGAAATGAAGGTGCTAGTAGACTGTTCTACCATAAACCTGCAACAAAAGAGAATGGGTTAAGGTTACTACATATTTTTAAAGGTATAATTCTATTCATTCTTTCATAAATTTGAACACAGTGCATGCAAATTTATCCTTGGAGCCTTCCCGTAGTGAGAGGTGTGGAGGTATTGAATATAGTGAAATTATACCAGAGAGCAAAGTTCTGGCAATTCTTTAGCTTGGAAGAATTCTGAGAATTCTGAGTTAGTGTTTTCTCTACCTCAGAAAAATTCTTGAGTTTTGAGAGCTGGTGATGTGTAGGACAATATTACAGGTCACAGTGCAGGCTTGTGCCTGGGCAAAAGACTTAACCAAATTTAACCTTTAATTTTATTTGTATAATGCAGATAATACCACCTGTCTTGTTAGGTTAATATGAGGATTTAATGAGACAGTGCATGTAAATATATTAGTCTGTTACGAAGTAAGCATTAATTAAATAATAGTTGTTATTTAGTGAAAAATTCTTACTTTTGAAGTGATTTGTTCTTTTTCAACATCCTTCATTTCAGACTTATTTCTCATAATGAGACTTTCTTATTCTTTTCAGTCGAAATCTTTTATCAACATTGCCAAAATACCTATTCGATCTTCCCCTTAAAGTTTTGGTCCTCAGTAATAATAAACTGGTATCCATTCCAGAAGAAATCGGGAAGTTAAAAGATTTAATGGAATTGGTGAGTAAAATAGTTGTATCGATTGTATGTAATGTGCATAACACATATCTTTATATTTTGGGAGATTAATTCCTTTATGGAATTTCACTCTAATTAAAAAAAGAAAGCTTGGTATATACCTAAGTTCTCTTTAGTGATATTTCAAGATACCCTTGCTTATGTCTGATTTTAGCTCACAACTACAATAAAAACCGTGGTTGTTCCTTAGTCCTAGTGAGATCAGAAGACTTGCTTACAAATCTTAAAAAATAGTTTCAGACAAATAAGCAATTGTCTATCCTTTTTGTGGATAATAAAGTTCTTAGATCAGGAAAAGGTAAGGTTATTTTTTTTAAGGTTTTACAGGACTTCAGTGAAGGCTTCAGAGAGAGGAGATAAGAGAGTACATGCCTACATGCAGTAGAATTAATAAAATGACCTTCTTCTATATCCCCATGTAATTTTATAACACTTTTGGAGTGAAGATAAATGGAAAGAGGCCTTTATATATAATTGATTGTAGAAATATAGGAATAATTTAAAGTAATTACTTTGAACATATCATTTTAGCTATTATAGGACAATGAACTCAGAGAAACATAATCAAATCTTCAAAACAGTGAGCTATTTTCACATCTTTCTGTTACTTCTACCTTACACAATACAACATGTTGTTTATTTTTTATTTTCTACTTTATCTTGAGTAATGCTTTTCCAATACATAGATTTTTTTTTCAAGTGTTCATAAATATGATTTTTTATGTGTGGAGGGTGAAAAATTTTCTTGGGGAACTTATGTACTAGCTTATAATGGGAAATTAATGTACAAATAGAATGCAATGAACAGAAATTTCAGGAATGCTTTTTTTAAAATTCATAAGCATATGCAGTTGTAATGCAAGGAAACTTCCTTGAGTTTAGTCTTGTTATGTTATAGAACCACAGAATTTTAATATTGTAAGAAATCTTGTAAGTAATCAGATAAAACCACTTCCTAATGCAGGAATCCCTGACACATCTAGTTGTATATTTTCAATGGTGGACAAATCTTTGTGTTTGTGTATCTGAGGCAGCCCTCATTCTCTTTTGCAAAATTTTGTTAACTTTCTCATTTTGAACTAAGATACATGCCCTATCACTTTTATCCATTGGTCTTGAGACTATCATATGAAGAAGTATAGATAATGATAACTTTTCTTCCCTTCAGATATTTATAATTTGTTGTGTGTGTACTCTCCATTTTACCAAACTCTAAGACCTGTTTTTCTGTGGCTTAAATATTTTTATTACCTTTATTCCTTTTTTTAGTTTCTATATTTCTATTCTTTATCGCCTTTTATTTTTAGCTATTTCTATCCTGAAAATGCTCCCTTTTATTATAGCCTCTTTTAATGTAACACTCAGAAATGAACAGAAGATGCCAGATGTGATCTAACAAATTCATAATACAAGGGGTTCATTACTTTCTTTGACATGCACACTGTTAATGTTTTTAAAGATTTTATGTACATTCTCCTTTAAGATTCTATGACTCTGGGACTTCCCTGATGGTCCAGTGGTTAAGAATTCACCTTGCAATGCAAGGGATGCAGGTTCCATCCTTGATCAGGGAACTAAGATCCCAGATGCCATCGAGCAACTAAGCCCACTTGCCACTAGAGAGCTGGAGCACTGTAAGGGACGATCCTGCATGATGTAATAAAGATCCTGTGTCTGCAAATAAGACTGGATGCAGCCAAATAAATAAATATTTTTAAAAAGAGATTCTATGGCTCTGTAATTTCCTTTTTCTTTCTTTTTAATTCAGTTTTTGACCCTATGTTTTAAATTATATTACATGAGATAGTTTTTGGATAAATGAAATTTCAAAAATATTTAGGATTTTGAGATTTAGTGTAGTATTTTTATTTAAACAGAATATGAAAACATATAAATCATTATTTTACTAGCACTGTAAAATTATTGTGCTTTCAACTTTCAAAATCAGTAACAGTGGATAGGTTGCATTAGGGTGGCTAATTGATAATTTTATTTTTTATTTTTTTAATTGGCAATTTACATCACAGAATTAATTTGTGGATATTACCTGTCATTGGAATGTTTTCCCAGGACAGTATATCCTAGAAATGTCATAGCTGGCTATAGTGAAGTCTGTCATTAGATCTAGGAAATACTCTCAGGCCTTCAAATCCCAGCTGATAGTAGAGTACCTGTTGGTGAGTAGTTCAGTATCCTGTGCTGGGTTTGTTTCTTCTATGAAGTGGCAGCTGCCTGTCAAATTTTTATTATTTTTTTTGTATGGAAATCTTCAGTATTAGGCACCTTTGGGAGGGAGCCATAGTATCTACTTTAATGGATGTTTTTCTGAAGTTTTTTTATCTGTCATTTGGACTATCCTAAATACAATAGCTAAGGTGATCTTTGTCAAAACATAAGTTAGATTTTGTTATACCTCTGTTTAAAAGTTTCTGGTACCTGGCCACATTTCTGAGTAAAAGCCAAAACTTTTCCCTCCATCCTAGTCTTCCCCTTGCCCACTTTTCTCTAGCTACACTGAATTCATTGCTGTTCTTAGTACATGTTACATATGCTTTGCTTAAGAGCCTTTATATTTATTGTTCCTTCTGTCTGGAATATTCCTTTCTTTTGTATTCACATGGCTCATACTCTCACTTCTGATAATAGTGCTCAAATATTAACTATGAAACAATCTAAATTCCTATCCTTCCCCAATATTATTAGCACTACAATTTTCTTTTACCCTGCTCTGTTTTTTGCCTCCATAGCACTTCTAGCATGTTGTGTAATCTACTCCCTTTGCTATAATGCAGTATCCATAAGGAGCTCTGAGGGCAGGACTTTTTGTTTGTTTTATTCATTGATACGTCCCCAGCACCTAGAACAGTGCCTGGCAAATAGTTCATATTTGATAAATAGTTGTTGTTGAATGAAGATGGCATGTAGACACATTTGAAAGAGGCATGTAGATACATTTTTAAATCTATAGGTTAGATGATTAGATATTGTTTAATATTCTTTAGGGGCTTCCCCGATGACAGGGTAAAGAATCCACTTGCCAATGCAGGCGATGAGGGTTTGATCTCTGGGTTGGAAAGATCCCCTGGAGAAGGGGATGGCTACCCATTCCAGTATTCTTGCCTGGGAAATCCCATGGACATGAGAACCTGGCAGGCTACAGTCCATGGGGTCCTGCAAAAGTCAGACATGACTCAGTGACTAAATAACAACAATATTCTTCTTTTGAATTTACCCTCCTGCCTTTTTTACTTTTGATAAAACAATACATGTATGTGCCACGCCTTTCCTTCCAAGCTAAATGTCATTTCCAGTCAAAGTTGGAAATTGGGGGCAGTTGCAGTAGAATATGAATTTTATTTTCAGTGTGTCTAGAATGACTTCTGCCTGAGATCTTGCAGATTCTTCTTCCCTTTCTGTTGATGTGATAATAAGAAAAGGGGAGAGGACTGCACAGTTTAATAACTTAAGCTGTTCCTTTCTTCTATTATTATGGAAATGTGGTATTGTTTACCTTTAAATTGAGATTTGCATTTTAATGTAACCATGAGGCAGTTCTGACCAGATCTCTTAGAATGTCTTTGGGTTATGGTGTGAGCCATCAAATTTTGAACCTGTAATCCCTCATAGAAACAGGTTTTGTTAAATCGATTCTGACCATGGTCTTTGATTCTCCAGCTCACATCTGTAAATCCTTTGTCTTTCTCACCTCCTGCCCAACCAGGTATCTCAAAACAACTACTTTTGGTTCTTAGTCGCTCAGTCATGTCTGACTCTCTGAGACCTCATGGACTGTAGCCCACCAGCCTACTCTGTCCATGGGGATTTTCCAGGAAAGAATACTGGAGTGGGTTGCCATGTGCTCCTCCAGGGGGTCTTCCCAACCCAGGGATCAAACCCAGATCTGCCGCATTGCAGGCAGATTCTTTACCATCTGAGTCACCAGGGAAGCCCAAACAGTACTATAATTGACAAATTATCCCAGTGATTGATAGTTCTCTTTCATTTTACCTGTGAATGAAGAGCACCTTCTGGTTTTAGTTGGTAAGAGTGGTCTTTAGTTGAGATTTTCAAAATGCTCACTTATGTATTACTAAGTTATAACCTCACACTTTTACACAAAATTTATGTTAATTGTGCTGGATTGATTTCATGATGTAACATAAATATAAATCTGCCTGATAATCCATATTTAGAGAAATGACATTGGATGTGACTTGCTATTAGCCATGTGCTTTAATTAAAAAGTAGAAATATATCTCTATTTCTCCATTAGTTTGTTATAATTTTATTTTCTTTTTTCCTTAGGATATTAGCTGCAATGAGATTCAGGTTCTTCCCCAACAAATGGGAAAATTACAATCACTTAGAGAGCTAAATATAAGAAGAAATAATCTTCAGGCATTACCAGATGGTAAGATGCTCACTGTTCTTACTCACATGAATAAGAGAATAACTGTATAGAATTTAATTAAATAATTTTTGTTTCTGAACAGAATTAGGAGATCTTCCCTTAGTCAAGCTGGATTTCTCTTGTAATAAAGTGACCGAAATTCCAGTTTGTTACAGGAAGCTGCATCATTTACAAGTAATAATTTTGGATAACAATCCTTTGCAAGTACCACCAGCACAGGTTTGTAATTTAAAACAATGATACTTGCTTCTTTTATTTTTATTCAGAATTATATGTTTCTGGTAAATACAAAAGCATCAGAATTAGGAGTCAGTTTGTTTTTGAGGTATTACTATCAAAAGTGTTTTTTCTGGGAAGTGGCTTTTTCACTTTGGTAGGAGGTTTAGCTTCATTTCTAGAGAATAGGATTTGGATAACCCAGATACCAACTTTCTGCTTGTGAGTTGATAATTCTGGTGGTTTGTGTTATTTTAAAAGGATAGACTAAGGATTCTGTCTACCTCTGTCCTACTCAGATATATATTTACTTGAGATTTGTTGTGTGATTGATTGGAATACATTTTTAGCACCAATAAGTGGAATCATAACAGAAAGATTCAAGTTGAAAACCTACTTTTTTGTTCAGTCACTCAGTCATGCCTGACTCTTTGCAACCCCATGGTCTGAAGCATGCCAAGCTTCCCTGTCCCTTACTGTCTCCCAGAGTTTGCTCACTCATATCCATTGAATCAGAGATGCCATTCAACCATCTCATCCTTTGTTGCCCCCTTCTCCTCCTGCCTTCAATCTTTCCCAGCATCAGGGTCTTTTCAAATGAATTGGCTCTTCGCATCAGGTGGCCAGAGTTTTGGAGATTCAGTTTCAGTATCAGTCCTTCCAGTGAATATTCAGGGTTGATTGCCTTTGGGACTGATTGGTTTGACTTTTAGTTTGAGAATTAAATTCATGTGGAATCCACTAAAATGATAATAAAGCAGTACACTAAACTATAAACCCATGAAGACAAAGATTGAGAGAGAAGAGGACAGCAGGGGAGAGGTGGCAACAGAATTTTGGAAAATGGAAAATAGGTGAAATAGTGGTAACTAGGATCTCCACTTACACTGCACAAGAGTATCTGATTGAGGAGGCACATGGTAGTGAAATGCCAGTCTGTACTCTATTTCCAAGCTATATGCCCTGGCACTGGGTTTGTATACATCCAGAAGAGTTGCCTTTTTTCTCTTTTCCTACAAAGGTGCATTCTACTCATTGCAAGTGAGTGTCTTTTTTCTAAATTCAAATACTAAAAGCTGGCTGGAGTCCTGGTAGAAGCTACCATTAGCAGGATGGGGAAACCCAAAACCTGTGTCTGCTATGGGAGAAGGCAACAAGAAGCAAGTTGATTTTACTGTGTTAAATTTGGGAATGGCTCGGGTGTTTCTTTGGTGATTATTGAATGAAACATGTAACTAAATACAGGGATAAAAGACTGAAAACATGAAGGTCTGTAGAATATCTAAGGCTCTGCTATTGAATAGAACTTTCTAAATAATGGAAATGTTGTATAATCTGTGATGTCCACTACTATGGTTCATTCGCTCAGTCAAGTCAGACTCTTTGTGACCCCATGGACTGCAGCATGCCAGGCTTCACTGTCTTTCACCATCTCCCAGAGCTTGCTGAAACTCAAGTCCATTGAGTCGGTGATGCCATCCAAACACCTCATCCTCTGTTGTCTACTTCTCCTGCCTTTAGTCTTTCCAAGCATCAGGGTCTTTTCCGATGAGTTCACCCTTCACATCAGGTAGCCATGTATAGGAGCTTCAGCTTCAGCATCAGTCCATCCAATGAATATTCAGGATTGATTTAATTTAGGATTGACTGGTTTGATCTCCTTCTTGTCCAAGGGACTCTCAAGAGTCTTCTACAACACCACAGTTCAAAAGCATCAGTTCTTTGGCACTCAGCCTTCTTTATGCCGTGAACTTCCAGATGTTCAAGCTGGATTTAGAAAAGGTAGAGGAACCAGAGATCAAATTGCCAATATCCGTTGGATCATGGAATAAGCAAGAGAGTTCCAGAAAAACATCTACTTCTGCTTTATTGACTACGCCAAAGCCTTTGACTGTGTGGATCACAACAAATTGTGGAAAATTCTGAAAGAGATGGGAATACCAGACCACCTGACCTGCCTCTTGAGAAATCTGTATGCAGGTCAGGAAGCAACAGTTAGAACTGGACATGGAACAACAGACTGGTTCCAAGTCGGGAAAGGAGTATATCAAGGCTGTATATTGTTACCCTGCTTATTTAACTTTTATGCAGAGTACATCATGAGAAACGCTGGGCTGGATGAAGCACAAGCTAGAATCAAGATTGCTGGGAGAGATATCAATAACCTCAGATATGCAGATGACACCACCCTTATGGCAGAAAGTGAAGAGGAACTAAAGAGCCTCTTGATGAAAGTGAAAGAGGGAGTGAAAAAGTTGGCTTAGAACTCAACATTCAGAAAACTAAGATTATGGCATCCAGTCCCATCACTTCATGGGAAATAGATGGGAAACAGTGGAAACAGTGGCTGACTTTATTTTGGGGGGCTCTAAAATCACTGCAGATGGTGATTGCAGCCATGAAATTAAAAGACGTTTGCTCCTTGGAAGGAAATTTATGACCAAACTAGACAGCATATTAAAAAGCAGAGACATTACTTTGTCCACAAAGGTCTGTCTAGTCAAGGCTGCTTTTCAAGTAGTCATGTATGGATGTGAGAGTTGGACTATAAAGAAAGCTGAGCGCTGAAGAATTGATGCTTTTGAACTGTGGTGTTGGAGAGACTCTTGAGAGTCCCTTGGGCTGCAAGGAGATCCAACCAGTCAATCCTAAAGGAAATCAGTGCTGAATATTCATTGGAAGGACTAATGTTGAAGCTGAAACGCCAATACTTTGGCTACCTCATGCAAAGAGCTGACTCATTTGGAAAGACCCTGATGCTGGGAAAGATTGAAGGCAGGAGGAGAAGGGGACAACAGAGGATGATATGGTTGGATGACATCTCCGACTCAGTGGACATGAGTTTGAGCAAGCTCCGGGAGTCGGTGACGGACAGGGAAGCCTGGCGTGCTGCAGTCAGTGGGGTTGCAAAGAGTTGGACACGACTGACTGAATTGAAATGAACTGAACTGAACTTCTTTATGGTCTAACTCTCACATTTACACATGATTACTAGAAAAACCATAGCTTTAACTAGACGGACATTTGTCAGTAAAGTAATGTCTCTCCTTTTCAATATGCTGTCTGCTGCTACTGCTGCTAAGTATCTTCAGTCATGTCTGACTCTGTGTGATCCCATAGAAGGCAGCCCACCAGGCTCCCGCATCCCTGGAATTCTCCAGCCTAGGACACTGGAGTGGGTTCCCATGTCCTTCTCCAGTGCATGAAAGTGAAAAGTAAAAGTGAAGTCGCTCAGTCGTGTCTGACTCTTAGCGACCCCATGGACTGCAGCCCACCAGGCTCTTCGTCCATGGGATTTTCCAGGCAAGAGTACTGGAGTGGGGTGCCATTGCCTTCTCTGCAATATGCTGTCTAGGTATGTCATAGCTTTTCTTCCAAGGAGCAAGTATCTTAATTTCATGGCTGCAGTCACCATCTGCAGGGATTTTGGAACCCACGAAAATAAATTATGTCACTGTTTCCATTGTTTTCCCATCTATTTGCCATGAAGTGATGGGACTGGATGCCATGATTTTAGTTTTTTGAATGTTGAGTTTGAAGCCAGCTTTTTTACTCTCCTCTTTCACTTTCCTCAAGAGGCTCTTCAGTTCCTTTTCACTTTCTGCCATAATGGTTGTGTCTTCTGCATGTCTGAGGTTATTGATATTTCTCCCGGCAATCTTGATTCCAGCTTGTGCTTCATCCAGCCCAGCATTTTGTGTGATGTACTCTATATATATATATGAAATATGCAGGGTGACAATATACAGCCTTGATGTATTCCTTTCTCAATTTGGAACCAGTTCACTCTTTCAAGTCCGTTTCTAACTTGCTTCTTGACCTGCATAGAAGTTTGTCAGGAGACAGGTCAGGTGGTCTGGTATTCCCATCTCTTTAAGAATGTTTCCCAGTTTTTTGTGATCCACACAGTCAAAGGCTTTAGCATAGTCAGTGAAGCAGATGTTTTTCTGGAATTCTCTTGCTTTTTCTATGATCCAGTGGATGTTGGCAATTTGATCTCTGGTTCCTCTGCCTTTTCTAAATCCAGCTTTGACCATCTGGAAGTTCACAGTTCATGTACTGTTGCAGCCTAGCTTGGAGAGTTTTGAGCATTACTTTGCTAGCGTGTGAGATGCTTGCAATTGTGCCGTAGTTTGAACATTCTTTGGCATTGCCTTTCTTTGGGATTGGAATGAAAACTGACCTCTTCCAGTCCTGTGGCCACTGCTGAGTTTTCCAAATTTGCTGGCATATTGAGTGCAGCACTTTCATAGCAGCCTCTTTTAGGATTTGAAATGGCTTAGCTGGAATCCCATCACATTCACTAGCTTTGTTTGTAGTGATGCTTCCTAAGGCCCACTTGACTTTGCATTGCAGGATGTCTGGGTGTAGGTGAGTGAACACACTATTGAGGTTATCTGGGTCACTAAGATCTTTTTTTGTATAGTTCTTTTGTGTGTTCTTGCCACCTTTTCTTAATATCTTCTGCTTCTGTTAGGTCCTTAACATTTCTGTCCTTTATTGTGCCCATCTTTGCATGAAATGTTCCCTTTGTATCTCTCATTTTCTTGAAGAGATCTCTAGTCTTTCCCATTCTGTTGTTTTCTTCTATTACTATTGAGTATTTGATATATGGCTAGTGTGACTAAGGAACAAAATTTTCACTTTAATTTTATTTTCATTAATTGAAATTTCAATAATTTTACATGACTAGTTGTTTATATATTCAACAATACAGGCCTAAATTTGCACTGATTTTTCCCTTAGGTTTGCAGCTACATGACTTCCCCTCCCTTGCCTTAGCAGAAACCTCGGGTTTACTCTGAGGAATAGGTGGATTCTCTCAGATTCTCTTCCTCAGCTCATCAGCGAAATGAGTATCATTCCTTCCCTCAGCATAAGCCTGGAGTTTACTCTTTAGAGCAGTGCTCTCTATTCGAACTTTCTGTAATGATGGAAATGTTCTATATTTGTACTGTCCTATATGGTAGCCACAAGTGGCTATTGAGCACTTGAAAGTATATAGTGTGATTGAATTATTACATTTTTAGTTTCACTTAGATTAAATAGTCACATGTGGCTAGTGACTACTATATTGGATAGCACAGCTCTAGAGAGACTCAACCAGAGTTAAGGGCTGCAGGTACAGCTATGGACACGAATGAGATCCCATATTGACAACACTGAATGCATATATACTGAATGTTGGGAGTGTCAGTACACTTCTCTTGCTTGGCTCCCAGAATGCTTGCAGAATCTCTCGTGTGACTTAGGATGGATGATTTCTCTCTTGGTAGACTGATTGAACTATGAGAAAAGACCTGTAGGTATACTGATCATTGGCAGACCCCTGAAGCAGTGTACAGTCACGATCTGTTCTCTAGACACGGGCTGATCATTGATAAACTTCTTCTTACACAGAGCTTCCATTTGACTTATCATTTTTCTTTTGAAAATGAACAGACATCCATGGATCACTAGACATTGTAGAAATAATTTCTAACATGAAAGACAGAGACTGAAAGGCTTCCATGAAGACAAAATGGGTCACATTCATAGCGGTGGTAATCAGAATGACTTCTTAGCAGCAGCATGGGGAACTAGAAGATGTTAGAATGATGCCTTCAGTGACTGAAGGAATATTCTCAAATTTGTAAAGTCAAACTATCAGTCAATTGTAAGATAGATCTCAGAAATTTTAGCTGTCCTGCACACTTGACTAGAAAGCCGGTAGAGGGTATACTATATCAAAATGAAGGAACAAATTAAGAAGAATTCTTCATGTCTAAGACAGACTGGTATGCATGGACCTAGAGTCTAGCAACCAATCAGTTTGGTGGGGAAAGGGTTGTCTCCCAAAAGAAAATAGAAAAACAATAAAGAAGTTGATAGCTGACTTGATGTATTTATCAGTATGGAGAGACATTTTGCCGTTCTGTCAGAGTCAGGAATGAATTAGTAGTAGGCACACAGTTCAGTTCAGATGCTCAGTCATGTCTGACTCTGCAACCCCCTGGGCTGCAGCACACCAGGCTTCCCTGTCCATCACCAACTCCCGGAGCTTACTCAAAGTCATGTCCATTGAGTCGGTGATGCCATCCAGCCATCTCATCCTCTGTCGTCCCCTTCTCCTCCTGCCTTCAATCTTTCCCAGCATCAGGGTCTTTTCCAATGAGTCAGTTCTTCACATCAGAATTTTAAACAAAGTAGAAAAATGGGGCAAGTAGTCGCTTTAGGAAAAACAAAAACTTAGGAAATGAATCTAACCTCTGTGGTTCATCTGTGACTGCTTTCTTAGTCATATTGTTGTAAATACAAGATTTTGATTTAATGAAAAATTGTGACATAGATGTAATAATATCAAAGATTTATATGGCACTTACCATGCTCCAAGCACTGTATTGAAAATGCTTTACATGCATTCACTCATTTCTTATAGCAACCCTATAAAATAGGTACTGTCATTATACTTCATTTTATATAAGAGAAAACAGAGCTGTAGCTGTTTCCTGTCGTGTCCACAGTCACATGACTAGCATGTGGGGAGCCTGGTTTCAAACCAAGGCAATCTTAACTCCAGATTTCATGTTCCAACCACTATGTTATGCTTCTGAAGAGGAAGGAAGTATGTTTATATGAGTTGATAGGGATTGGTGATGCAAATGTGGTGGTTTGATGATATGTGATAGTGGTGGTGATCTCATGCAGATGGCAGTGAGCAGTGGCTTGAAGCAACATTTTAGTTCCCTGTCTAGGAATTGAACCTCTGCCTAGAGGCTAGAAGCAAAATTTCCCTGGCTCTTGCCCTTGTTTGAAAGTAAGAATGTTTCAAGGAGGCAAAAACTGGAAAAACAGGTACATAGTTTTTTATTAGAGACACAGCACTTCCTTGGTGGCTCAGACTATCGATAAAGTATCTGCCTGCAATGCAGGAGACCCAGGATCAGTTCCTGGGTGGGGAAGGTCCCCTGGAGAAGGGTATGGCAACCCACTCCAGTATTCTTTCCTGGAAAAGTCCATGGACAGGTGAGCCCGGTGGGGTACAGTCCATGGGGTTGCAAAGAGTTGGACACAACTCAGCGACTAACACACACAAGTCGGAGAGCACACAGAGAAACAGTTTGTTTAAGACAGAAGCAAGGCAGAGATACATACCTGGAGAGAAAGTGTGTGTGGCAGACCCCGAGCACCGCCCCCCCGCTTCCCCCCCCCCCCACAAGTGGGGAGGAGCACACCAGCCCTAAATCACTCATATAGGGCACTTTTCCCAAGTCTCCTTTGGCCAGTCATCTTGCTTTTGCCTCGCTCTGAATTCCTATTTGGTTTAACTCAGGGTCCTCCCCTGTGTGTGTGTGTGCATCTCTTAGCCAAGATGGATTCCAAGGCAAGTGCTTCTGGGAAGAAGAGCATATTATGGTCTGGTGCCCCCTCCCTTCTCTGATCTACTGAGGAACCTTTCTGCACATGTGTAGTCAGAGAGGCCTTTTTGACCTTAAGAATGAGAAATATGTGGTCTCTTTATCTTCTATCCAAGTTCAAGCAGGACTCAGCTCCTCCTTGTTCCTGCCATTATCTTTATCTTGAAGTATCTGTCCACAGGGGACAGATTTCAGCTGCTCAGCCTGGGGCCCATCTATCTGGTATGTCAGTGGTAGTGATAACACAAGAAATCTAAGTCCTCATGTTCCTTATTAAGACCTCGATAAATAAAATCTATAATTGAAAAATAAAAAATACCACTAGAACCATGTTATTTATAAATATGAAGGTAAAAAGCAGAGACCAACTGAAAGAGTTAAATGTGGGGACTGGGTCTTAGAAATTGAAAGGAGTGGAACAGGGGCTTAATTTTTTGTTAACTGTTTTATAATTATCTTTAATTTTAAAGCTGTATGTGAATTATGATGATATAAATTAAATTTACAAAAGTAATTTATCAGCATTTAATTTGGAAATAGATAATTTTTACAAATTTGGATGGATAATAGGATACATTTTAACTGGTAATATATCTATATTCTAAAGCACAAATGGTTTACATTTTCCTTTTAAATGAAATTTTTCAGTGGTCAGGTCAGATCTGGTATCTATTAGATTTATCTAAGAACCGTTTTTTCTTTCTGCCTGGAATGATAATGACGTTTTATTTATTTATTTATTTATTTTTGATAATTATGTTTTAATGTGCTATTTCTATTTTCTTTATTGATTGTTTTTGTGTGTTGCTAGGTTATGTGCATCCATAAAACAACATTTTCTATTCTAAATTTTGAGAAATACTTATTTGATAGCATTTATGGTGACTGCAGTTATCCTTTGTAAAGCCAACTTATTGTTTCCCTACTGCTCATTAGTCTATCTTTTTATATAAAATACTTTCTTTCACACAGTATTTTCCCCCTCATTATTCTTTCTCTTTATTACCAATGAAAATAATTTTCCTGGATATTATATTAGTTGAATTGACCATTTAAAAATTTGTTTTGTTTTAAGTGGCTTACCATCACACCTTTCAACAAATTTATCCTGTATTTGCATTCTTTTGATTAACTTTCTTCCAGTGTTTAAACTTAGTCGTTCTGATGAGGTTACTTTAAAGAATTACATGGGTTGTTTTTTTATTTTTCTTCTGTTCTTACCACTACAGTGAATATATTTCTTTTCATTTTTTCTGGAGAAGGCAATGGCAACCCACTCCAGTACTCTTGCCTGGGAAATCCCATGGACGGAGGAGCCTGGTGGGCTAGAGTCCATGGGGTCACGAGGAGTCGGACGTGACTGAGCGACTTCACTTTCACTTTTCACTTTCATGCACTGGAGAAGGAAATGGCAGCCCACTCCAGTATTCTTGCCTGGAGAATCCCAGGGATGAAGAAGCCTGGTGGGCTGCTGTCTTGGGTCACACAGAGTTGGATGGACATGACTGACGCGACTTGGCAGCAGCAGCAGCAGCAGCAGCATTTTTTCTAGTGAAGGCAACTTTTATGAAATTATAAATTTTATATTGTTTAGTGGTTTACACATTGTGCTTTTAACAAAATAGTTCAGGGAAATACAGAAAAATTGACTTAGTTTTTTCTAATAAGAACAGAGACCACAATAGTTTTAGTTATTGTCAGTGCTGTCAGATTTTTTTCACCTAGTGTCCAAAGTACAAAGTATTTAAATATGTAAAGTATCTATCATGATTGTTATATCTCAGAGTAATTTGAAGTTATTAAAATTTATTAATAAATTGGTAAATGACTTTATATTTGGAACTATAATCTTACTCTATTATTTATTGACAGATATGTTTAAAAGGTAAAGTACACATATTTAAATACTTAAATATCCAAGCATGTTGCAGAATGGATAAGAAACCAGATTCTCTGGATCTTCCATCATTGAGTAAAAGAATGCCCTCCCAACCTCTCACAGACAGGTAATGTAATATTCTGTAATATTCTAATTTTATGACGATGGTGTCTTCTCTCTATATATAGATGATGTTTGTTTATCTTGAGTGAACTGAATATACTTAGGATGATTGCTCCAGTGTTAAAATCAATAATTAGCTGAAGTGAAATATCACCATCATAGAGTGAACCTCTGATAGTAGAATAAATTTGGAGTTTTCTCAAAAAATTTATTATTAAAGCTTTTAGTAGTAAAATGTAAAGTAAAATGTACTTCTGACATTCTAGTATAGAAGAACTAATTTCTCAGCACTTGACAACTGTTAATGTTCTGTGATCACTGTGCTGTACATTTGTAATAAGTAGAATTTAACTTTGAACTGAAGTTAGTGGAAGAGTAAGACATTTGTGGTTACCTTTCACCTCCATTTTCTTGATGCATTTCTATATGGATATTTTTTTATTCATTTCTATATGGATCAGGGATGATTTATCATTGATATTCTGTTTGATATTGGTATTTTTTGAAATGTTAGATTTGATATTTTGTTTTTAATTCGTCCTCTTGAGATGTAGATTGGTCTGAAAGATTTTATGAAAACATACTTCCATCATGGAAAATAATTTGGAGTGGGATGAGACTATACAAAGGGAGACTGTCCCTGACTAAAATATTTAAAGATTTGTTATCGTATTTATGGCATAGTTTAGACTACGTGAAATGCCAGCATTGTAAGTATTATTGTTAACAGTGCAAGTTCTTGAATCCAAAATAAGATTTTTCTTAAATATTTTTGTTGCCTTAGAATGATTAAGCACCTGAGCATTACATTTAGTTGCCAAAGATTAGTTTGCTTAATATTATAAATGATAGTAGACCAAACAATTCTACAAAAATTAGAATTAATTCATATACTAATCTCTATTAGTATGCTTTTATATTTATTTCAAAATTACTTTAGTAATGACATTCATTATATTAGTCATTTATTTATTTAAGTTGAGTGCCTACCAGTAGATTCAGGGTTTGTTGAATTACATATTGTCCTCGGCCCTCATGGAGCTCACATTCTAGTGGAGGAGTTAGTTGTTAAATAAAACAAGAACACAGACACACACACATAATTTCAAATTGTGGTGACTGCTTTGAAGGGAAGCAGCATGTTTCAGCAGTGCGGTTGGGGAGTGTCTCTTTGGGAAGGTCTTAAGTCAAGACCTGAAAGGAGAAAAGCTAGCTGTGGAAAGAGTGAGGGAAAGAGCATTTCAGGCAGAAATAATGGCATGTGCAAAGGTCTTAAGTTAGGAAGAAACTTGGTATGTTATAAAAACGGAGAGGAGACCAGCATTGTGGTACAAGTTGACTTTGGAAAGTTAGTCAGGGCTGAAGTTATATGGGGGCTTTGGAGGCTGTGGTAAGAAGTTTGAATTTTATTTAAAGTACAGTGGGAAGTCATTGGACAATTATAAACAGGAGGATAACATGATTAAATTATTTTTAAAGAAACTATTTTGGCTCCTATAGAGAGAATACATTGGAAGCAAACAAGTAAAAACACAAGGAATACTTAGGGTGTTGTGGTACTACCAAAAGATCAAGGGGTCTAGAATAGGGTTATTGCAGTAGAGATGAAAAGGAGTGGAAAGAATTCAGATAGACTTGGAAGATGGTATTTAGCAGTGCCATCCAATAGAAAGGCAATATGAGCCACATTAGTAATTTTTAAATGTTATTGTAACCCATTTAAAAAATAATAAATTAATTTTAATAATGCATGTTACATTACCCAGTATATTAAAAATGTCATTTCAATATGTCAGTTCAGTTCAGTTGCTCAGTTGTGTCCAACTCTTTGTGACCCCATGGCCTGCAGCATGCCAGGTTTCCCTGTCCATCACCAACACGTGGAGCTTGCTCGAACTCATTATCATCGAGTTGGTGATGCCATCCAACCATCTCATCCTCTGTCATCCCCTTCTCCTCTTGCCTGCAGTCTTTCCCAGCATCAGGGTCTTTTCAAATGAGTCAGTTCTTCTCATCAGGTGGCCAAAGTATTGAAGCTTCAGTTTCAGCATCAGTCCTTTCAGTGAATATTCAGAACTGATTTCCTTTAGGATGGACTGGTTTGATCTCCTTGCAGTCAAAGGGACTCTCAAGAGTCTTCTCCAACACCGCAGTTGCAGAAGCATCAATTTTTCAGCACTCAGCTTTCTTTATGGTCTAACTCACATCCATACATGACTACTGGAAAAACCACAGCTTTGACTAGATAGACCTTTGTCAGTGAAGTAACTATTTTTTATATGTCTCTTTTTAATATGCTGTCTAGGTTTGTCATAGCTTTTCTTCTAAGGAGCAAGCGTCTTTTAATTTCATGGCTGCAGTCACCATCTGCAAGGATTTTGGAGCCCAAGACAATAAAGTCTGAAAATAAAGTCTGTTTCCATTGTCTCCCCATTTATTTGCCATGAAGTGATGGGACCAGATGCCATGATTTTAGTTTTTTGAATGTTAAGTTTTAAGCCAACTTTTTCACTCTCCTCTTTCACTTTAATCAAGAGGCTCTTCAGTTCCTTTTCACTTTCTGCCATAACGGTGGTGTCATCTTCATATTTGAGGCTTTTGATATTTCTCCCAGCAATCTTGATTCCAGCTTGTGCTTCATCCAGCCCGGCATTTTGCATGATGAACTCTATATATGAGTGAAATATGCAGGGTGACAATATAGAGCCTTGATGTACTCCTTTCTCAATTTGGAACCAGTCCGTTGTTCCATGTCCAGTTCTAACTGTTGCTTCTTGACCTGCACACACATTTCTCAGGAGGAAGGTCAGGTGTTCTGGTATTCCCATCTCTTTAAGAATGTTCCACAGTTTGTTGTGATCTACATAGTCAAAGGTTTTGGCATAGTCAGTAAAGCAGAAGTAAATGTTTTTCTGGAACTCTCTTGCTTTTTCTTTTATGCAATGGATGTTAGCAATTTGATCTCTGGTTCCTCTGCCTTTTCTAAATCTAGCTTTGAACATCTGGAAGTTCTTGGTTCATATACTGTTGAAGCCTGGCTTGGAGAATTTTGAGCATTACTTTGCTAGCGTGTGAGATGCTTGCAATTGTGCTGTAGTTTGAGCATTCTTTGCCATTGCCTGCCTTTGGGATTGGAATGAAAACTGACCTTTTCCAGTCCAGTGGCCACTACTGAGTTTTCCAAATTTGCTGGCATATTGAGTGCAGCACTTTCACAACATCATCTTTTAGGATTTGAAATGGCTTAGCTGGAATCCCATCACATTCACTAGCTTTGTTTGTAGTGATGCTTCCTAAAGCTCACTTGACTTTGCATTGCAGGATGTCTGGATGTAGGTGAGTGATCACACCATCATGATAATCTGGGTCACTAAGATTTTTTTTGTATAGTTCTTTTGTGTATTCTTGCCACCTTTTCTTAATATCTTCTGCTTCTGTTAGGTCCTTAACATTTCTGTCCTTTATTGTGCCCATCTTTGCATGAAATGTTCCCTTTGTATCTCTCATTTTCTTGAAGAGATCTCTAGTATTTCCCGTTATACTGTTTTCCTCTATTTCTTTGCATCGATCATGGAGGAAGGCTTTCTTACCTCTCCTTGCTATTCCTTGGAACTTTGCATTCAGATGTGTATATCTTTCCTTTTCTCCTTTGCCTTTAGCTTTTCTTCTTTTCTCGGCTATTTGTAAGGTTTCCTCAGACAATCATTTTGCCTTTTTGCATTTCTTTTTCTTGGAGATGGTCTTGATCACTGCCTCCTGTATAGTGTATTGAACCTCTATCCATAGTTCTTCTGGCAATCTATCAGATCTAATCCCTTGGATCTATTTGTCACTTCCACTGTATAATCGTAAGGGATTTGATTTAGGTCATACCTGAATGGTCTTCTGGTTTTCCTTACTTTCTTCATTTTAAGTCTGAATTTGGCAATAAGCAGTTCATGATCTGAGCCACAGTCAGGCCCCTGTCTTATTTTTGCTGACTGTATAAAACTTCTACATAATTGAAATTTCAATATATAATTACACATAAAAAACTAGTGAGTTATTTCACTTTCTTGTAAATCTTTGAAATCTAGTGTGTATTTTACATTTATAGCATGTCTCAATTTGGACTAGTTACATTACAAATGCTCAGTTGGCAAGGATGACTAGTGGCTACTGTATTGGACAGAGCAGATCAAAAGAGTTTATTTGTGGCTCTTGGGGGTGCTTATCTCTCACACAGAGCTGGTATTGAATTACATAGAAAGTTCTTGTATGTACTTTCTAGTTTCTCACTCATGTTCTTGGTTATATGGTTCTTACTACTTAGAATATCTTTCCTTGATATTTTGTAAACTCTTTATTCTATATAGGCATTGCAGTAGTTATACTTATCTTCAGCTTTTGGAGTCAGACATAATATCCTCGTGAAGGTCTTCTCCAACTCTTAATAACTGTATGTCCTTGTGTCATATATTATCTCCGGTTTTTAGCTTTCTTGTATGTGATAAGGAAAACAATCATACGGATGTTGTCAGGATTGAATGAAATAATGCATATAGAGTATTTATCACAATGTCTTATTAATTCCTCAACAAATAGCTTATTATTATCATTGTCATCTGTTTCAAACAGACCAATGTATCTTAGTATAGTATCAATTCAGTTCAGTCGCTCAGTCGTGTTCGACTCTTTGCGACCTCATGAATCGCAGCACGCCAGGCCTCCCTGTCCATCACCAACTCCCGGAGTTTACTCAAACTCATGCCCATCGAGTCGGTGATGCCATCCAGCCATCTCATCTTCTGTCGTCCCCTTCTCCTCCTGCCCCCAATCCCTCCCAGCATCAGGGTCTTTTCCAATGAGTCAACGCTTCCATGAAAGGCCAAAGTACTGGAGTTTCAGCTTCAGCATCGGTCCTTCCAATGAACACCCAGGACTTATCTCCTTCAGGATAGACTGGTTGGATCTCCTTGCAGTCCAAGGGATTCTCAAGAGTCTTCTCCAACACCAGAGTTCAAAAGCATCAATTTTTTGGCACTTAGCTTTCTTCACAGTCCAACTCTCACATCCATACATGACCACTGGAAAAACCATAGCCTTGACCAGAGGGACCTTTGTTGGCAAAGTAATGTCTCTGCTTTTTAATATGCTCTCTAGGTTGGTCATAACTTTCCTTCCAAGGAGTAAATGTCTTTTAATTTCATGGCTGCAGTTACCATCTGCAGTGATTTTGGAGCCCCCAAAAATAAAGTCTGACACTGTTTCCAATGTCTCCCTATCTATTTCCCATGAGGTGATGAGACCAGATGCCATGATCTTAGTTTTCTGAATGCTAAGCTTTAAGCCAACTTTTTCACTCTCCTCTTTCATTTTCATTAAGATGTTTTTTAGTTCACCTTCACTTTCTGCCATAAGGGTGGTGTCATCTGCATATATGAGGTTATTGATATTACTCCTGGCAATCTTGACTCCAGCTTGTGCTTCTTCCAGCCCAGCGTTTCTCATGATGTACTCTGCATATAAGTTAAATAAGCAGGGTGAGAATATACAGCCTTGACATACTCCTTTTCCTATTTGGAACCAGTCTGCTGTTCCATGTCCAGTTCTTTTTTTTTCTTTTTTTTTGCACATGCAATTTATTTTATTTATTTATTTTTTCCATTTATTTTTATTCATTGGAGGCTCATTACTTTACAATATTGTAGTGGTTTTTGCCATACACTGACATGAATCAGGCATGGATTTACATGTGTTCCCCATCCCAATCCCCCCTCCTGCCTCCCTCTTCATCCCATCCCTCTGGGTCTTCCAAGTGCACCAGCCCTGAGCACCCATCTCATGCATCCAACCTGGGCTGGTGATCTGTTTCACCCTTGATAGTATATTTGTTTCAATGCTGTTCTCTCTGAACATCCCACCCTCACCTTCTCCCACAGAGTCCAAGAGTCTGTTCTGTACTTCTGTGTCTCTTTTTCTGTTTTGCATATAGGGTTATCATTACCATCTTTTTAAATTCCATATATATGCGTTAGTATACTGTATTGGTCTTTATCTTTCTGGCTTACTTCACTCTGTATAATGGGCTCCAGTTTCATCCATCTGTTTAGAACTGATTCAAATGAATTCTTTTTAATGGCTGAGTAAAATTCCATAGTGTACATGTACCACAGCTTTCTTATCCATTTGTCTGCTGATGGGCATCTAGGTTGCTTCCATGTCCTGGCTATTATAAACAGTGCTGTGATGAACATTGGGGTGCACGTGTCTCTTTCAGATCTGGTTTCCTTGGTGTGTATGCCCAGAAGTGGGATTGCTGGGCCATATGGCAGTTCTATTTCCAGTTTTTTAAGGAATCTCCACACAGTTCTCCATCGTGGCTGTACTAGTTTATATTCCCACCAACAGTGTAAGAGGGTTCCCTTTTCTCCACACCGTCTCCAGCATTTATTGCTTGTAGACTTTTGGATAGCAGCCATTCTGACTGGCGTGTAATGGTACCTCATTGTGGTTTTGAATTGCATTTCTCTGATAATGAGTGATGTTGAGCATCTTTTCATGTGTTTGTTAGCCATCTGTATGTCTTCTTTGGAGAAATGTCTGTTTAGTTCTTTGGCCTGTTTTTTGATTGGGTCATTTATTTTTCTGGAATTGAGCTGCAGGTGTTGCTTGTATATTTTTGAGATTAATCCTTTGTCTGTTTCTTCATTTGCTCTTATTTTCTCCCATTCTGAAGGCTGTCTTTTCACCTTGCTTATAGTTTCCTTTGTTGTGCAAAAGCGTTTAAGTTTCATCAGGTCCCATTTGTTTATTTTTGCTTTTATTTCCAATATTCTGGGAGGTGGGTCGTAGAAGATCTTGCTGTGATTTATGTCAGAGAGTGTTTTGCCTATGTTCTCCTCTAGGAGTTTTATAGTTTCTGGTGTTACATTTAGATCTCTAATCCATTTTGAGTTTATTTTGGTGTATGGTGTTAGAAAGTGTTCTAGTTTCTTTCTTTTACAAGTGGTTTTCCCAGCACCACTTTTTAAAGAGGTTGTCTTTTTTCCATTGTATATTCTTGTCTCCTTTGTTGAAGATAAGGTGTCCGTAGGTACGTCGATTTATCTCTGGGCTTTCTATTTTGTTCCACTGATCTATATTTCTGTCTTTGTGCCAGTACCATACTGTCTTGATGACTGTGACTTTGTAGTAGAGCCTGAAGTCAGGCAGGTTGATTCCTCCAGTTCTATTCTTCTTTCTCAGGATTGCTTTGGCTAATCGAGGTTTTTTGTATTTCCATACAAATTCTGAAATTATTTGTTCTAGTTCTGTGAAAAATAACGTTGGTAGCTTGATAGGGATTGCATTGAATCGATAGATTGCTTTGGGTAGTATACTCGTTTTCACATTATTGATTCTTCCAATTGATGAACACGGTATATTTCTCCATCTGTTTGTGTCCTCTTTGATTTCTTTCGTCAGTGTTTTATAGTTTTCTATGTATAGGTCTTTTGTTTCTTTAGGTAGATATACTCCTAAGTATTTTATTCTTTTCGTTGCAATGGTGAATGGTATTGTTTCCTTAATTTCTTTTTCTGTTTTCTCATTGTTGGTGTATAGGAATGCAAGGGATTTCTGTGTGTTAATTTTATATCCTGCAACTTTACTTATATTCATTGATTAGTTCTAGTAATTTTCTGGTAGAGTCTTTAGGGTTTTCTATGTAGAGGAGCATGTCATCTGCAAATAGTGTGAGTTTCACTTCTTCTTTTCCTATCTGGATTCCTTTTATTTCTTTTTCTGCTCTGATTGCTGTGGCCAAAACTTCCAACACTATGTTGAATAGTAGTGGTGAGAGTGGGCACCCCTGTCTTGTTCCTGATTTTAGGGGAAATGCTTTCAATTTTTCACCATTGAGGATAATGTTTGCTGTGGGTTTGTCATATATAGCTTTTATTATGTTGAGGTTTGTTCCTTCTATTCCTGCTTTCTGGAGAGTTTTTATCATACATGGATGTTGAATTTCATCAAAGGCTTTTTCTGCATCTATTTAGATAATCATATGATTTTTATATTTCATTTTGTGAATGTGGTGTATTACATTGATTCATTTGCAGATGTTAAAGAATCCTTGCATTCCTAGAATAAAGCCCACATGGTCATGATGTATCATCTTTTTTAATATGTTGTTGAATTCTGTTTGCCAGAATTTTGTTAAGAATCTTTGCATCTATGTTCATCAGTGATATTGGCCTGTAGTTTTCTTTTTTTGTGGCATCTTTGTCTGGTTTTGGAATTAGGGTTTGGTGGCCTCATAGAATCAGTTTGGAAGTTTACCTTCTGCAATTTTCTGGAAGAGTTTGAGTAAGATAGGTGTTAGCTCTTCTCTAAATTTTTGGTAGAATTCAGCTGTGAAGCCATCTGGTCCTGGGCTTTTGTTTGCTGGAAGATTTCTGATTACAGTTTTGATTTCCGTGCTTGTGATGGTCTGTTAAGATTTTCTATTTCTTCCTGGTTCAGTTTTGGAAAGTTAAAGTTTTCTAAGAATTTGTCCATTTCTTCCAAGTTGTCCATTTTATTGGCATAGAGCTGCTGGTAGTAATCTCTTATGATCCTTTGTATTTCAGTGTTGTCTGTTGTGATCTCTCCATTTTCATTTCTAATTTTGTTGATTTGGTTCTTCTCCCTTTGTTTCTTGATGAGTCTGGCTAATGGTTTGTCAATTTTGTTTATCTTTTCAAAAAACCAGCTTTTAGATTGTTGATTTTTGCTATGGTCTCTTTTGTTTCATTTGCATTTATTTCTGCCCTCATTTTTAAGATTTCTTTCCTTCTACTAACCCTGGGGTTCTTCATTTATTCCTTCTCTAGTTGCTTTAGGTGTAGAGCTAGGTTATTTATTTGACTTTTTTCTTGTTTCTTGAGGTAAGCCTGTAATGCTATGAACCTTCCCCTTAGCACTGCTTTTAAAGTGCCCCATAGGTTTTGGGTTGTTGTGCTTTCATTTTCATTCGTTTCTATGCATATTTTGATTTCCTTTTTGATTTCTTCTATGATTTGTTGGTTATTCAGAAGCGTGTTATTTAGTCTCCATATGTTGGAATTTTTAATAGTTTTTTTTTCCTTCAATTGAGATCTAATCTTACTGCATTGTTGTCAGAAAAGATGACTGGAATGATTTCAATTTTTTTGAATTTACCAAAGCTAGATTTATGGCCCATGCTGTGATCTATTCTGGAGAAGGTTCCGTGTGCACTTGAGAAAAAGGTGAAATTGATTGTTTTGGGGTGAAATATCCTATAGATGTCAATTAGGTCTAGCTGGTCCATTGTGTCATTTAAAGTTTGTTTCCTTGTTAATTTTCTGTTTATTTGATCTATCCATAGTTGTGAGTGGGGTATTAAAGTGTCCCACCATTATTGTGTTATTGTTAATTTCTCCTTTCATACTCAGTAGCATTTGCCTTACATATTGTGGTGCTCCTGTGTTGGGTGCATATATATTTATAATTGTTATATCTTCTTCTTTGATTGATCCTTTGATCATTATGTAGTGTCCTTCTTTGTCTCTTTTCACAGCCTTTATTTTAAAGTCTATTTTATCTGATATGAGTATTGCGACTCTTGCTTTCTTTTGGTCTTCATTTGCGTGAAATATATTTTTCCAACCCTTCCCTTTCAGTCTGTATGTGTCCCTTGTTTTGAGGTGGGTCTCTTGTAGACAGCATATATAGGGGTCTTGTTTTTGTACCCATTCAGCAAGTCTTTGTCTTTTGGTTGGGGCATTCAACCCATTTACATTTAATGTAATTATTGATAGTTATGGTCCCGTTGCCATTTACTTTGTTGTTTTGGGTTCGCGTTTATACAACCTTTCTGTGTTTTCTGTCTAGAGAAGATCCTTTAGCATTTGTTGAAGAGCTGGTTTGTTGGTGCTGAATTCTCTCAGCTTTTGCTTGTCTGTAAAGCTTTTGAATTCCTCATATCTGAATGAGATCCTTGCTGGGTACAGTAATCTGGGTTGTAGGTTATTCTCTTTCATTACTTTATGTCCTGCCATTCCCTTCTTGCCTGAAGGGTTTCTATTGATAGATCAGCTGTTATCCTTATGGGAATCCCTTTGTGTGTTATTTGTTGTTTCTCCCTTGCTGCTTTTGATATTTGTTCTTTGTGTTTGATCTTTGTTAATTTGATTAATATGTGTCTTGGGGTGTTTCACCTTGGGTTTATCCTGTTTGGGACTCTCTGGGTTTCTTGGACTTGGGTGGCTATTTCCTTCCCCATTTTAGGGAAGTTTTCAGCTATTATCTCCTCGAGTATTTTCTCATGGCCTTTCTTTTTGTCTTCTTCTTCTGGGACTCCTATGATTCCAATGTTGGGGCATTTCACATTGTCCCAGAGGTCCCTGAGGTTGTCCTCGTTTCTTTTGATTCTTTTTTCTTTTTTCCTCTCTGCTTCATTTATTTCCACCATTCTATCTTCTATCTCACTTATCCTATCTTCTGCCTCCGTTATTCTACTGTTGGTTCCCTCCGGAGTGTTTTTGATCTCATTTATTGCATTATTCATTTTTAATTGACTTTTTTATTTCTTCTAGGTCCTTGTTAAACATTTCTTGCATCTTCTCAATCCTTGTCTCCAGGCTATTTTTCTGTAACTCCATTTTGTTTTCAAGATTTTGGATCATTTTTATTATCATTATTCTAAATTCTTTTTCAGGTAGATTCCCTATCTCCTCCTCTTTTGTTTGGCTTGGTGGGCATTTTTCATGTTCCTTTACCTGTTGGATATTTCTCTGCCTTTTCGTCTTATTTAGATTGGTGTGTTTGGAGTGGCCTTTCTCTATTCTGGTGGTCTGTGGTTCCTTTTTATTGTGGAGGTTTCTCCCAGTGGGTGGGGTTGGACGATTGGCTTGTCAAGGTTTCTCGGTTAGGGAAGATTGCATCAGTGTTCTGGTGCGAGGAACTGGATTTCTTCTCTCTGGAGTGCAGTGGAGTGTTCAGTAGTGAGTTTTGAGATGGGTCTGTGTGTTTGGTGTGACTCGGCGCAGCCTGTATGTTGACCCTAAGGGCTATGTTCCTGTGTTGTTAAAGCATTTGCGTGGTATGACTTGCTTGGAACTTATTGGCTCTTGGGTGGTGGTTGGTTTCAGTGTAGGTATGGAGGCTTTTGGATGATCTTTTATTACTTAATGTTCCCTGTAGTCAGGAGTCCTCTGGTGTTCTCATGTTTTGGGCTTAAGTCTCCTGACTCTGGCTTTCAGTTTTATTCTTCCAGTAGCCTCAAGGCTTCTCCAACTATACAGCACTGATAATAAAACTTCTAGGTTAATGGTGAAAAGATTCTCCACCGTGAGGGACAACCAGAGAGGTTCACATAGTTACATGAAGAAGAGGAGAGGGAGGAAGTAGATAGAGATGAGCAGGAGGAGAAAAAGGGGGACTCAAGAGGAGAGAGACAGATCTATGCAGTACTCTGTTCCCTAAGTGTTCTCCGTAGCCCAGAACACCCACAGAGATTCACAGAATTAGATTGAGAAGAGAAAGGGGAGGGAGGAAATAGAGGTGATCTGGGGGAGAAAAAGGCGAGTCAAAAGGGGGAGAGAGTAATCATCACACTCCTGAGTACTGGGTACTCAGTACTGGGTACTGAATATTGGATTCTTAAATGTCCAAAGTTGATATCAAATACTGAAAAACAAAGATTAAAAATCTAGAGTAGAGGTTAGACTCTTAAAAATACAATATTAAAAACAAAAACACAAAAAATTTAAGAAATATATAAAGTTTGCTTTAAAAATAGGGTCTTAAAAAAAATAGGGTCTTTTTTTTCAAGTTTATAGTGAAATGAAAATGAAAATTAAGGAGTAATAGGGGAGTAATAGAGGACTTTAAAAGAAAAAAAAAGAAAGAAAAAAAATTTTAATTAAAAAAGTAGTAAAAATATATGGGAATGAAAATGAAAATTAAGGAGTAATAGAGGAGTATTAGGGAATTTTAAAAGAACATAAAAGAGAAAAAATTTAAAAAAAAAAAGAAAAGAAAAAAACTCTTTTTAATTAAAAAAAAAAAAAACAGTATACATATATCTAGGAATTTCTCTGGAGCTGTTGTGGGCAGCGTGGATTTAGTTCAGTTTCAAATAGCTCCTTGTTCCAGCTTACACTTCTCGCTATCTATAGGCCCCTTCAGGTGTAGTTGGTGTTAACTACAGGGATTTTAATCTGTTGCAGCAGTCACTTCTGAAGCAGTTCCTTTTGTTTATTTGACTTCTGTTTGCAGGTTTCTTCTGTATCGAATTTCCGCCCTGACACAAGCAGGCGGAGGTGGTCTCTTGTTTAGGTTTGCTTATTCAGTCGTGCTGCGGGGAGGGAGGGGCGCTGCAGAGAGATATCACTGGCACGTGTGGGGAGCACGCGCAGTCTTCGGCCACACTGTGTTTGCCCCCGCTCGCGGCGGGCATGTGTGCTTTCCCTGTCTACACTGCTCAGGCTCCAGGCTGCTCTATAGGGAGGGGGCCCTGCGTGGCATGCGGTTCCAGTTTTCGGGTACTCCACAAAAGCGCAGACTCGCTTGGGCCTGCGTTTTGTGCTTTCCCCGGCCTGAGCAGCTCAGGGAGCCAGGAGCTTGAGGAGCGCACTCTGCCTGGGTGCAGCATGCCTTATCCCCTCCACGGTCCCAGCCTCAGTTTCCGTGGGTGGGCGCCGGTTGGGTGCAGCTTGTGTCTGTTCTGGGCAGCTGGCCTCTAGCCACGACCTTCCTGGCAGATGTCAACCATCCAGAATCTTAGGATGTCTGTGGTTAGAAACTGGGAGCCTGTTTGCAGTTTGGTAACGGATGCCGTCTCTGGGGCCGAGTTTGCCCCTTTCTCCTTCTCCCTGCCTCCGGCCGGGGATGGGCCGGTCAGCCGCCGTCAGCTAGCTCATCTCTGGAATTGCTCAGTCTTTCTTTTGTTCTGCCAGCGGCCGACAGTGTGTTCGGTTCGCGCGCTTTTCGCAGGTTAATTTTCTCTCTCTCTCTCTTGCTATCCCACAGTTTAAGTTGCTATCTCACATTAGCTCCCTCCGATTGCCCTCAGGGCATCCAGGCCCGGTCCTTACCGTAAACAATGCCGCCCGCTCCTCTCTGTTCCGCCCCCACTTGCTGGTGGCCGATGCTTAGCATCTGGGGTACTTTTCTGCTGGGAGTTGCTTTTAGGCATGTAATCTGTGGGTTTTATTTATTTTTCCACCCAGTTAGGTTGCCCTCTGAGATTCAAAAACTTCCCCCAGACCTGCCAGTGAGAGGGTTTCCTGATGTTTGGAAACTTTCTCTATCACGGCTCCCTCCCGGGACGGGTCTCCGTCCCTAGCTCTTTTGTCTCTATTTTTATCTTTATATTTTGTCCTACCTCCTTTCGAAGACAATGGGCTGCTTTTCTGGGCGCCTGATGTCCTCTGCTAGTGATCAGAAGTTGTTTTGTGCAGTTTGCTCAGCGTTCATATGTTCTTTCGATGAATTTGTAGGGGAGAAAGTGGTCTCCCCGTCGAATTTGTAGGGGAGAAAGTGGTCTCCCCGTCCTATTCCTCCTCCATCTTCCCATGTCCAGTTCTAACTGTTGCTTCCTGTCCTGCATACAGGTTTCTCAAGAGGCAGGTCAGGTAGTCTGGTATTCCCATCTCCTTCAGAATTTTCCACAGTTTATTTTGATCCACACAGTCGAAGGCTTTGGCATAGTCAATAAAGCAGAAATAGATGTTTTTCTGGAACTCTCTTGGTTTTTCGATGATCCAGCGGATATTGGCAATTTGATCTCTGGTTCCTCTGCCTTTTCTAAAACCAGCTCGAACATCTGGAAGTTCACGTATTGCTGAAGCCTGGCTTGGAGAATTTTGAGCATTACCTTACTAGCGTGTGAGATGAGTGCTATTGTGAGGTAGTTTGAGCATTCTTTCGGATTGCCTTTCTTAGGGATTGGAATGAAAACTGACCTTTTCCAGTTTTATTGGGCTGTGGAGTCAGATGGATTTTAGTTCTAATTATGGTTTAATCTCATAATTCCTACTTGGCCTATGCAAGTTATTTAATCTCTCTGAGCCTGTTTATTTATTTAAAATGTTAACAATACATACTTCATAAGCTTGTTGTGAGAATTAAATGTGTGTCTGGCAACTAGTTCATTAAATGATACTCAGTAAATGTCATAATATTTCGCCTTGGGAAGTTAACTTTTATTAGCTTTGTTTCTTCATTTGTAAGAAGAAATAATAATGCATAAATTGTACAATTTCATTATAAACAAAATATGAGGTGCACCAGGCATAGTATCTAACACAGTGTAGGCACTCGGCAAATGCCGAGTTGTCTTTCATCCTTCAAGATTAATCTCAAATGCTGCTTTCTTGGGTGAGGCCTTTCCTCACCTTCCCAAGGAAAAATTTATATTTACCTTTGTTCTTGCTATTGATTCGGCAAGTTGTGTCTGACTCTTTTGCGACCCCATGGACTGTAGCCTGCCAGGCTCCTCCGACTGTGATTTCCCAGGCAAGAATACTGGAGTGGGTTACCATTTCCTTCTCCAGGGGATCTTCCCGACCCAGGGATCAAATCCTTGTCTCCTGCTTGGCAGGTGGATTCTTTACCTCTGAACCATCTGGGAAGCCCCATTTACCTTTGTTATATCCTTCAGAACAGATAAGCATACTCCCTCTCTGGGCTGAGATCGCTTTGAAAGCAAACATATTAAAATGCATCTCATCTCAGGTGTTCAGCATAGTGCTTTAACCCTTGGTAATTGCTTCCCTAAGTTTGTTGATATACTCCTGAAAAGTATAAAATCAGTATTTGGGGAAGAAATATAGGAGATCAGGGACTTCAGTGTTAGATAATCTTGGGTTAAAACTTAGACTGCCATTTGCAAGTTGTATGTCATTGGGTCATTTTTTCAACCCTTTCTGGCCTGTTTCCTTTTCTGTAAAATGAGAAAGCACCAATAACCTGCTAGAGTTTTCACAAGGAATGTGAAGTATTATATACTTAAAATAAAATACTTAAAATAAATACTTAAAATAAAATACTTAAAAAAATTAGCCTGATTCTTGGCATATGTATGGTCATGTAGAGTATATGGTAGAGTATAGAGTGGTAGAGTATAGAGTATATGGTAAATATACAAATATATAGAGTATAGAGTATATGGTAAATTTGCAAATTCAAGTGAAAACTATTTTGCAGCCTGAGTAACATACTGTAATTCAGAAATTTGCAAGGACAGCTCTTTCCTCACACCAAAACAATTGCTTATTCAATGCTTTACAGGCATTTTTTGGGCCTTTTTTCTCTTAATTACATAATGGTTCTTATTTATGAAGCTAAATATATTTTTAGAGATAATGAAGATATGGTTGTATTAAGGTTAAAAAACATTCCAGCATTATATGGAGAAATTTGATAAACTCATAAGAAAAATAGGTCTTTATCAAGATGATTTTGTAGCAGGACTATCTGCTTTTCTGAATCTCTCAGGAGAAATAATAGGCTATTGTCAAGGCTATTGTTAACCTATTTTACAACAGAGCATGTGAAAATATTACATGAAGGACATGAATAAAGTGTTTTATCTGATCCGATATTTTTCCCCTCATATTTTTTAAGGATCTTACATATCAAAAGTATATATTCTATATTATCTAGCGAAATTTTAGGTCAATTATGTATTGCTTATTTAAGAAGAAAACCTTAACTGCCCTTAGAATTTGTATTTCCATAGTATGGAAGATTTTTATCCAAATAAAAATCATGGTCCTGACTCTGGAATTGGAAGTGATAATGGAGAGAAACGATTGTCTACAACAGAAGTGAGTCTTTTCTATTACTGAACTATTTTATTTTAAAATGTTATTAGAAAAACAAAAAAAATTTACTAGAGCTTTGAAGTAGATAGGCACTTGCACACATTTCATTTATTTTGCTTAAAAATGTGATCAGCATTGCATTTTATGGCCTCAAGTTAAAAAAAAGACTTGTACAGTTTTAAAAGCAAAACAGTAAAACTCATATTAATTTTTGGTTTTAAAACTGGAGATTTAAATCAGGTGTTCTGTACTTCATATATGGAATTAAAGCAACTTAATCTTTATCATATGTTTAAAATGCCTCATTTTTACTTTTTACTTTATTGCATTCAGCCATCAGATGACGACACAATTAGCCTTCATTCTCAAGTGTCAGAATCAAATAGAGAGCAGACATCAAGAAATGACAGTCACTCAGTAGGAAGTAAACCTGATTCTCAAAAAGGTAATTCATAAGGTGTCTGCTGCTTTTATGTCATGTATATAGCCCTTTTTAAAAATGAATATTTTTTTAAAAGTGGGCTTTAAAAATAATAGTGTGCGCGTGCTTGCTAAGTTGCTTCAGTCATGTTCGACTCTGCAACTTATGGACCTTAGCCTGTAAAGCTCCTCTCTCTGTGGGATTCTCCAGACAAGAGTACTGGAGTGGGTTGCCATGCCCTCCTCCATGGGACCTTCCTGACCCAGGGATCGAATATCTCTTGCATCTCCTGCATTGGCAGGTGGGTTCTTTACCACTAGTACCACCTGGGAAGCCCCCAAGTTATAGCATCTTTGATCTTTTATTGAGAAAAATATACTTTTTTCTAAGCACTGCAGTGACAGAGCACACTGTTTGCTATTCATATTTTCTAATAAGTATTAATCTATACTTAGACCAGGAGGTGTATGATTTTACTGACGCCAACACAGATGATGTAGTAGTTCCTGAACGAGGAGATGCACATATTGGATCATTTGTTGCTTTCCTTAAGGTAAAGAAAACTTTGAACAAATATCAATAACACATTCTCCTTAATCTCACAAAAGTGAACCATGCGATTTAAAATGATAACTTTCTTTTATATAAGGGAAAAGAGAAAGGTCCTGAAAAATCTCAGAAAAATGAAGAATTGGGAGATGAAAAAAGGTAAGCACACATGAATTTGCAAATTGAAGTACTGCTTATTAATACTTGAAATATCATTAGATATTTCTGCTTAAATGAATAAATTCTTTGTTCATTTACTTGTTAGGTTCAGATAGTTAATTTGTGAATATTTCATCTGTGTGCTTTCCTCAATTAAGCTGAAAATTATAGTAAACATATAAGTTGAATGTAGTATATACACTGTTTTTCTCCATAAGTGTAATTATAATGTCCCCATTACTATTATTGAAGAAAATTATACTTTCCCATACATTGCCTCATTTGAGCTATCTAGCTGTTCTTTAAAACAGATGGTATTGCTATAATTTGACCAATTAGGAAACTGAGACCTGGAGTTTCAAATGTCTCAAACTGAGGTGTTCTGACTCTTGATTTAATAAACTTTACATTACATGAGACTGGGTATGGTAATTTTAAGGGTATTTACTTCTCTGTTTTATTAAAATAATTTACTTTGGATCTTTTATGTATCCTTTGTCTTATGAAATGATAGAAATTGACCTACCACATTTTTTTCAGAAAGGAAAGAGTATTTGTTGAATACCTACCATCTACCAGGATCTGTGCTACATGCTTTCCTATGTTTCTTACTTAATCTTCACGAAATCCTACAGGGTGGATATTGTCCACATTTTTACAGATAAGGAAGGTGAAGCTGGGAGACTATAAAGTTTCTTGTCTAAAACCACTTAGCTAGTGTCCACTAGAACCGCGGGTGTGAGTCTAGCTCTCTGATCCCCAGGTTTTTCTCTTTTCTCTGTATTGTGCTTCCCTCAAATGACCTCATTGGTAACTTTTTAATAGTCATTAATTAATCATCTCTGGTGCCCCATAAGGAGGTTACAGTGCTTTGTTTTACTCTCTGAGTTTCATTTTTCTCTTACTTTCTCATATTATTGTATGAGGACAGTTGTCTTACCTTGAGAGACTCCAGTAGCATGCAAGATATGGTAAAGATACAGTCTTAGGTTTGATACCATTATTTATTTATTTACTTACTTACTTGCCTACTTACCTTTCCATGCAGCGTGCATGATCTTAGTTTCCCCACCAGGGATTGAATCTGTGTCCTCTTCAGTGAAAATGCAGAGTTTTAACCACTGGACTGCCAGGGAAGTCGCTGACACCATTTTTTAAATGAAATGCCTTTGGCATAAAATTACTAGAGTTTAGAGAACAATTTTAAAATTTCTTTGTTCTTTTTAAATGACAAAAAAGATACATATATTTTAATGAATATTTTTTGCAAATTTGCCAATCTATCTATTTTGCATTTTCACTACTTAAACATTTTACACAGGGATTTTAAAAATCAAAATAAATGAACTGATAAAAGCAGAGTGGTTTGATAAAATGAAAAAATTTCATAACATTTTCTATTTATTTCTAAAGATAGGCCAAATAGAGCTCTGTGGTCCTTATTACACTCAAGATGGAGAATACGCATTGTTAAATTACTATGGCTATTTCACATTTCAGAAATTACAAAATGGTAATGCAGTTTACTTTGTTAGCCATTAATTATATTAATATAACCAGTATGTGACATTTCCTATTGAGTAGAGAGGATAGATATTAATATGTTTGTATATTCCTTTAATATTCTTTATTTCTTATTTTAACATTTTAAATACAAGAACATTTCACGTGCTACTAAAAATAAAAAATGGTTTCTACATCTGAAAGCTGTCATAAAATATCTGCCTTGCTTTTTGGATAATCATGTTTATGTTACCTTTCAGACTTGGGAAAGAACAATTACTTGCTGAGGAAGAGGATGATGGTTTGAAGGAAGTAACTGATTTGAGGAAAATAGCTGTTCAGTTATTGCAGCAAGAGCAGAAGAACAGGTATTTTTTTCAGTAATGAGATTTAAATGGGCAAATTTTATAATCATTAAATCTGATATTTAAAGATTGTCAAATAAACAGTAAACAAGAAGACCATCTACTAAAAGGCAATAGGAAATACTTAGGAAAAAAATATAAAACTACATATATAATTAACAGAATACTTTATACTCATATAGTCATTCTATTTATTGCTTCAATATCTTTTTTATTCCTTTGTGCTAAATAATTGATATTCATCTTAGCTCACAATAGCATGATATGTTATAAGCATTTTTTCCAAGTACATGTCACAAGTATATAGTGTGCTTTTTATCTGATTTTGAGTTACTCGGGATATGTGTAAACTCCTTAAAATTGAATTATATAATCACTGATTAAATCAGTGTGACAGTTTGAGAGTCACAGGTTCACTTTAGTCTGTGTCTTGGTCAAGGAGCATTTCTCTCTCTGGCTAGGCTTTCTCCAAATGCATGTTATTGGCAATGAGGAGGACCTTGTGTTAATGAGTATAAAATCAGTGCAAGTCCATTTTTTATACAGAGAAGGTTCTTCGTGCTGCTGAGGGTTGGCTGTTATTGCCATCTTCATGTACTAAGAGTGCTACATTTATATTACTAATATTGAAATAATAAAGCAGAACTGAGATTTTTTTTGTTTGTTTTGAGAAAATTAAAAGAATAATTTTGGTGCATTTAATTTGGATAACGACTATGTTTTTTACATATTCAAAGCGATAAATGTTTATGGATCACAGGACCATGTTTCAGAATGTTTAAAAAAGTATGTTGGCATTTGCTTAAAGATGTTTTGAAAAATAATTACTATTAAAACTTATTCAATGACTGATGTGTGGTATTAGGGACCACTATAATAGTTTCTTTTTTTTTTTTCAGAGTATTTGACAAGGTTGATTTTTTATTGCTAAACAAGAGAATGATTGTTTCACAAATAAAACTTTGACCTGTGAGATTTAATTACATCAATTAGTAAAAAGTATATTGCCCTATAATAGTTTTTAAAATAACCACTAAGTATCTCTTTTTGCACTGCTACTACATTTATAGAATTAAAAACCATACTAGAAAGCATCTTTATCCCTTCTATATCTAATGTATCCTCATTCCCAATTGCCATTTTTTCTTCTGTCATAACTTTCTGTCACGCTTTTCTGTCATCCTTTTTGAAGCTTATCTTCTAATATTTCCTGTGATTCATTTCTAATGGGCCTTTTTTAAAATTGACTACTTATGAGGTTGTATGTGTTTTCCCCCTTCAGTATAATTAAAGTATTGATGGCCCCATTGGTTTAAGAGGTTGGATGAAGCAAGCCACCACCTGCTCTATGTAGCTTAAAAAATAGTTAAGTTTCTACCTCCCCTACTTGGCAGGTGAAAAAATTGCATTTATCTTTATGAGCAGAGAATATTGATTTTATAAGAACCCACAACAATATGTATTTCCCTCATGTCCAGAATTGCATTTGAGTGTATAATTTTAGAATTTATTATAGCCATATATATCATTTCTATATTTTCAGTTTTCTCCTATTGTTCTATTAGTTTTACATCTATCCCTCTGACTTAAATTACTCTTTCAACCTAAATACATCAAATGATGTTTCATAGGTCTTGCTTTTTGATAGTTTGTAATAAGTACAAAGCAGTAGCTAGCTCTGCCTTGTACATAGTAGGTATTCGTTAATACTGTTACTGGTTAATTACTTGAAAATGAGATCAAATTTAAAGCTAGTAGGAACCATTAATTTAGTTATGTTCCCTCTACATAATTTTTGTCATTTTTTAAATTTATGCAAAATTAATTTCTTTCTCTGAATTGTCTCTCCATTCTCCTTTTCAGATGTTAGTGCATATAAATTTATATATTTTGCATATATTTATAAGTGCATATATTTATAAGAGCTTTTTGGATTAATAATCAGTGACATTAATATTATAATAACTATGTTTAATTTTTGAAGGAATTAAAATTTTGCGATATCTGGTCATAAAGTAAGGAGTACATTTTACTTTTAAAATGTGTAGTCTATAGACAATTTAGATCCCTAGCCAATTCTGTTCATGGCTAAACTTAAACTGGGCTCAGAATTTTCTTATGCTGAATCTATTATTTTCTCCATTAAATCATATCATCCTTCCTTCTAAAATATCCTGCTATTGCTTATATTTCTTAGATTTAGATAATTAAAATTGTTGTTTACTGTTACAACACATAAATTTGAGTGAGTCTAAAAGTCAAAAGTAATCTTTTAAAAGAATATATTCCTTAGAGGATTTGAGTTTTTATACCTTCTCTGGTTGTAGATTTCCCCTTTCACAGTGTATTGTTTTAGATTCTAGCTTTATTAAATGAAGAATCTGAAATGCTATTTAAAATTGCAAATCAACCAGAAGTTGTAATATTTCTTTTTAAGTTTTAATATAATCATTGCAGTATCTTTGTCTATTTATTGTTAGTCTTGATTTAAAATAATTTATCTGGGATAAGATTATTCTTGTATAGCAAAAAGTACCACTTAGGATTTCTACTTTGACTGTATGCTTACTATTTAGCTGTTCTTTAGCTAGCTATTAGTGGAAAGTAAATGCAGTGTTAACTCTCAGCTAAATCTAAAAGAAGCCAGACATTGTTCTTCAAAATTAGAAGGAATTTAAAAACAGCTTATGTTGAATTCAGTGATGATTTTCTTAGAGCAGCTTTGCCACTTTAGTTCACACTATTTTTTTAAAGAGTATATGTAATTCTTTAATAAGGTTTATACTAGTACTTGGTGGATGAAACTATCCTAGGAAAATAACAAAAGAATATTGCACAGAATTAATAATCAAAAAGGGTGGGAAAAGAGATCACCAAGTAAACCATCAAATAGATAAATCATAAATGTTCAAAGTCTGAAGCCTAGTTATTTAGAAGACTGCCCTTCTTTGTCTAATTGAGATGCATATGTTAAACTACTTTGTATTGACAGTTTATTGTTAAATTTTTTAAAGCTAATCTTTATCCTCTTTCTTAAAAGATTGAATTATTTTTACTTGTATTTGAGTGTATTGAGTGTATTGAGTGTATTGGTCCCCTTGAGTCAGTGACCTTGTCTATATTAAAATAGCTGTTCCACAAATCGTAATTTTATTTTTACTATAATTTTTGAAGTTAAATAAAAAACTATTATCTTAAAATAATATTGCTCTGTAAATTATTTAACCAATTCTTCAAATTTCCACCAACTCTACTTATGTATCTTAGTATTAGAGAAGTGGCTACTGCTCTTTCTTATACTGATTTTCTTACTATGTGGCTTATTAAG
Source organism: Cervus elaphus (assembly GCF_910594005.1). Classification (NCBI taxonomy): domain Eukaryota; kingdom Metazoa; phylum Chordata; class Mammalia; order Artiodactyla; family Cervidae; genus Cervus; species Cervus elaphus. Next base: position 38,145,528 of record NC_057848.1, on the reverse strand, counting down.
TAAATGTTTAGCTGGCTTCTTAAAATTTGATTTTCATGCTAAAGAAAAGATTATATGAAGAATTTTGCAATGAATAGCTTCAGTTGAGTGGTTCCCATAGCATGTTCATTCCTGTTAGCTTATTCTGTAGTATTTTCTAATACATATTTACTTTTAATAATTATTTGATTTGCTTTTACGTGTATCCTGAGAGTTTTTACTTACTGTGGAAAGATGTACTTCTGAGTACTATATAATATAGCTAAATTTTAAAAAGTAATTATCAAAAGTTATATTGAAGTATAATTAATCAAGGATCACATAAAGCAAAATCAGATTTTGAGCAATTCATTATTTTAGTTTTGAATTATAGAAATTATTACATTACTTTTTCATGTGATTTTTTTCTTTTTCTGATCATATGAACTCTTAATTTGAGGAGCATCATGTTAACTTCTAGCTTGTTATAACTAATTAGGTAGTTCTCTCAACCCTTAAAATCTATCCATTCTTTCTTTTCTGCTTGCTTTACTAATGACTTCCCTATCCTCTCCCAAAACATCTTACTTCTTCCATCTTTTGGTTTGGTTGATGTACGTGAAATATGAATACAGACGGAGGCCTTTATGTTATAGAGCATCATTCAGTGAAAAATTCTTCCAGAGGACCAGAGCAGCAGGACGTGCATCAAGGTATCTAGAGTTTGTGGACGCCTTAAGTATTAAGTGGCCAGGTTGATGCAGCTGAATTATATATATACCTTTTTACCTAAAATTCAGTACTGGTACCTGGATTACAGAAGTGTTTTAATAATCTAGAATAGATATTTAGATAAAATAGACATTTATTTTGACTCTGAGTATCACACAGTAAAACATTAAATATCAATGTACACAGTAAAATTTTTCAGAGAATTTTCAAGCATATAAAATATGTTTTATCAGTAAGTAGAGCTCAACATTTTTCCTTCTCCTCTAACGTGACTCATGCACATCAATAGTTACAACACTAGTGTGTGTAGTTTGGGGAGAATTCCGAATTTACTGCAGTGGAGGGCATTGTAGTTTGATGCCCCCTTCCAAAGGAATAATTCTGACCCTCCCCTTCCCCCAGGATACCTTGCAGTGCTAAAACGGATACATCTCCTTTTTAAATCAATTTTTTACTCTTCCAGTTTTATCGAGATATCATTAACATACAGTCTTGTATAAGGTGTTCAGTATAATGATTTGACTTCCATAAATCATGAAATCATTATCATAAACAGTTTAGTGAACATCCATCATTTCATACACAAAACTAAAGAAACAGAAAAAATATTTTTCCATGTGAAGAGAATTCTTAGGATTCACTTCCTTTTTAAAAAATTACTCTTTAATGATGTATTTTTTCCTGATGTTCTTAGATATTTTATTATCTAAATTCCTCTGCATTTGGGGATTCAATACAATTTTAGTGCCTGTTGACACAAAGAAGAATAAAGGTGTCAGTAATCTAGAAATTACTTGGTGCAAAGCTACACTGCTTTGTGTGTGATACTTGTTTGCCTCTCACTGTAGCTTCCTCCTGTTGAGGCTCTACTAGATCTTAGCTAGTGAGAAAAACTGGGGTAATGGAAATTGGTTTCTTTATGAAACCATCTTTCTGGAATTACCAACTTATATTTATTTCATTATATATTTTAATAGTCAATATGTATCTTTAATTTGAAATTCTCTTCTTCTGTGTATTCTTTTGGTAGTTGACATCTGATTATATTATTTTGAATAAAAGGTAGATATTCTACTCCTTATAAAACTAAAATTTAAGATTGAAAATTAACATTTATATCCATAGTAAATAGGTAAATATTAAGGACTTAAATATATTAGTTACTTTTGTTAAAGATAGTTTATTATTCATTGCTTTTGACTTTGAGATCAATACCTAGAATGATATAAAATTATGAATAAATGGTTCTCTCATGTAATGGTTTATCACTTTATTTTTCTTTCTTTTTTTGATTTTCTTCAAATATATTGTTTCATTCTGTTATTAAAAGTTTTATAGACTTGTGGACTTTTTTAAAGAATTGAACTTTAGCACTGGCTTTGCATTTGGAGTTAAGGTTTATTACTTGGCAAAATAATTGTTCATTATGTTGACATGGCCCTATCATTTGCTATGCTGGGAAAAATGAAATCAGTTATGACGATACTTACACAGTCTGCATTTCTTTATCTTCTGTCTCAGCTAAAAGTTAGATATGCACAGGAAAATAACATGGCTGGAAAATATCCAAGCCTCGAGAAAGGGTTTATAAAAGAAAATACATGGAAGAATTGGTGAGCTTCATTCCTTCATAATAGCCAGTGAGCTTATATGGGCATCTGATCTAAATAATATTTAAATATTGTTTTCTAGCAAAGATCTTCATGGACCAGATGCAGTTTATTATCGACATTTTTATATCATGTATATACACTATTCTCTTTAATATATTATGAAATTAATGTGCTGATTTACTTCTAGGATTCTTAATCATTCAACTTATGTCATAAGAAACAAGCCAAAACAAACTATGGAATGCGAAAAGAGGTATAAAAATATCTTAGTTCTTATGGTTAATATTATATAATGAGAGCTGATCCTTTGACAGTAATGTTCCTAATGTAGGCTTTAATAGAATAATTGATATCAATTTAATATAATGAGATAATTTAAAGAATATGGCTTTTAAATGTTTTTTTAAATGTATTATACAACACAAGTTAAATTGACTTTTGATGTAAACAAATGCAAGAATGCTGATTTAAACTTTTTGTGCTCTCACCTGCATTTTGTTTTGATGACAGAATCATTTATCCATTTGTTGTTGTTCAGTCCCTAAGTCATGTCCTACTCTTTGCAATGCTATGAACTGCAGTACACCAGGCTTTCCTATCCTTCACTATCTTCCTGAGTTTGCTCAGACTCATGTCCATTGTGTTGATGATGCTATCCAACCACCTCATCCTCTCACCTTCTTCTCCTCTTGCTCTCAATATTTATCCATTTAGCAGACATTTATTTTATTACTATTATGGTCAGGAATAATGTGTTTATCATTGATTGTATTTGTTCTCTATGTTATAGTTCACTTTTTAATTTCTTTTTAATTAGGTTTTATTCAATTCTTCTATATGAAGGCATAGTCTAAATCCAGGTATATGAATTCCAGAGAACTAGAAGACCTTGAAAGTTTTTATTTATTCTTTTCGGTGGATTGAAAATTTGCACCAAACTCAACTTCTGAGTTATTCCTATGGGAATATAAAAGTCAAAGGCTAGGGTGTGGGTACAGATAACACACAGAGAGAATTAGCATTTGTTGAATGGTTGTTGTATGTATACTATTCTTAGTGCTTTAGCTGTATGATCTCATCTAATCCTCATAATAACTTATGAAGTTGTTGCTATTGTATCCCCATTTTATAGGTGAGAAACTGAGGCTCAGAAATTGCCATAGCTATTCAGGGTCACACCGCTAGTAAATGATATGAGAATTTAAACCCAGGATGTCTGACCTTAGAACCCCAACTTTTAATATATGGAAACAAGAACAGCTCGCTTTCTCCAGATGCATACCTTTCATTGATGTCTTTTCCAAACTACCTTACAATCCAAACTGGACTTACTTTTCCCAAATCTATTTCGTCTCCTGTATAGTGCACCTTGAGTGAATGTGCCACTGTGTGTATAGTCAACTTTGGAATCATTGGAAATTGCTTTCTCTTACACATTCTTCCCAATCCAGTCAGTCACAGAAAACTTTAGCTTCTTAACATTATTTGCATCTTAGCTTCTTAACATTATTTGCATCTGTCTCAACCTCTCCATTCCTGTTGCAGTTATGATGGCTCAGGCCCTGTCTTTTCTACCTGGACTACTGCAACAGTTTGCAGCCATACCTCGTTTCTCAAGTTTGGCCTACCTTTAAATTTGTTTTCTGTGCTAATGGTGTAAGAGTGATGGTTCTAAAGTACAGGCCTGACTATGTGTTTCCAAGTTATTAATCTTCTTTTTCTAACTTTTAGGATAAAGCTTAAAATGTTTGGCTTAACCCACAAGATTGAAGTGAGTTTCTGCCTAGCTTGAAGGCCTCAGCCTGTGTACTCTTGCACTGGCACCTTTTACAGCTAGGAACCATAGTACTCCTTCCTTTATTCCAACATGATTTCACATCTCTGTATTCTGTGTCCTGGTGTTTCTGCTGGGATTGCCCCTTCTTCTTCCGTTTTTCACTTAGGCTTTTAGAATTCAGTTCAAGCATAAGATAACTTTTTATACCCAAGTCTAGAAACATTCATCTGTCTCAAATTTCATTTGTGTGCATGTGTGTGCTCAGTCACTCAGTCATGTCCAGCTCTTTGTGACCCCATGGATTGTAGCCCACCAGGCTCCTCTGTCCATGGGATTCTACAGGCAAGAATACTGGAATGGATTGCCATTTCCTCTTCCAGGGAGATCTTCCTGACCCAGGGGTTGAACCCTCATCTCCTATATCTCCTGCATTAAACTGGATTTAACCCACTCTCTCCCTTTGTGAATACTGATTCTTTATCTTACATGTTTTTTTGTCCTTGAAATTTCTGTTACTACCTTCCTTCTCAGTTTCTTTCTTTTTTAAATTTATTTTCATTGGAGGCCAATTACTACAATATTGTAGTAGTTTTTGCCATATATTGTCAGTTTCTTTCATTTCTATCTTAAGCTTCCTCACCAGGTTCCTAACATTCTCTTGAGAAAGCCCCAATTACCCAAACTTCAAAATGGTGATATTTAATCTTGGCCTTTTCTTTACAGAACTCTTACTTTCACTTTTCTCATTTTCAGAACAGTCACCTAATTTCTTCTTTAAACACAAAACAAAATTTTAGTTTTTTTTTCTGTTTATAAGAATAATGTAGCTTTATTGTTTAAAAATAGGAAAATTTTATCATAAAGGAAAAAAGAAACATCATCTAGTATCCTAATCCCCAGAGATGACAAGTCTTAATATTTTGATATTTTCCCCTTTAAACCAGTTTTCTATATATATGCATGAACATTTGCATGTGCATGTGTATTTCTGTGTACATATGTATGTATATACATATGCACACACAGCAGAGTTGTATTGCCTGTTACCTACTCAACAGCTCTGCTAGGATGTATGATGCATATGAGACTTAACCTTCCCAAATAGTACTTTTAATCATTCTCTTTGTTCCTCAAAACTTAACTCTTCTTGCATTGTCCCCATTTCAGAAAATGTCAACTCCATCCTTCTATTAATAGTTGCTCAGCTCAAAGACCTCAGAGTCATCTGTAACTTGTCACTTTCTTTCACATCCCATAACTAATCCTTTAGCAAATCCTGTTGACTCTACCTTCAAAATATGCTCAGAATCTGATCATGTCTTACCACCTCCACACCTACCACCCCAGCCTTAGAAATTTCTTACTTCAGTTATAGCAGCCTTCTACTAAGTCTCCTTTCCACCCTAGCTTTTCTCTAGTCTGTTTTCAATAAAAAAAAAAGAAGAAGAAGAAGAATCAGATTGGTATTTTTTAAGTGTAAGTTACATCATGTCATTCTTCAGAATTTTCTAATGATCTCCCATTTCATTCAGAATAAAAACTAAGGTCCTTTAAGGACTTGTGAACCTCTGCATTATTTGGCTCCCTACTGCGTTCCTCTTGCCTTGTTCTTCCTGCTTGTTAGTTCTTCTCTAGTTATACTGGCCTCCTTGTTGACTCCCAATACACCAAGTTTCCCACCCCCTCAAGGCTTTTGCCTCGATTGGAATGATTTCTTCTCAGAAAACCTTATGGCTTATTCCCTTGTGTTTATGTTTCTGCCCAACTTTCACTTCTTCAGCAAGATATTCCCTGGACAACTTAGATAAAAGAGCATCCCTTTCCCATTCCTTCTTCCCTTTTCACATACCCTGCTTTACTTTTCTCCACAGAACTTAGTACTGTCTGACATTGTAAATGTATACTTTTTTACCATCTGACATTCTCTGTACTTTATTATTTATATCTCAGACTTCTTTATTTGTTCATTGTTTATCTTCACCGCCCCACCACCACTTGGGTGCATTACACTGTTGTTTTTATCAATTAGTAGGAGGAGACTATTTGAAATTTCCAACACTGTGGATTTGTCTTTCTCTTTAAAGTTCTTTCATTTTTCCTTCATATATTCTAAAGCTGTTATTAAATACATAAATGTTTAGGATTATAATGTCCTTTTGGTGGATTTACATCTTTGTCATTATAAAATGACTTTTTAAATATTCCTGGTTAGGGTGGCTTTTTTGTGTGTGGTGTACAGGGTCTTAGTTCCTCAATCAGGGACCAAACCCATGCCCCCTTCAAGAGATGCAGACTCTTAACCATTGGACTGCCAGGGAAGTCCCCTGTTTATATTCTTTGCTCTGAGGTATACTTCCCTGATATTATATAGTCACATCAGCTTTCTTCTAGTTTAGTTTCTTTCTTAGTGTTTACATGATATATCTTTCTTCTTCCTTTTATATTTAACCTATTTGTGTCTTTATGGAGAAAGGCAGTTTCTTGTTGTTAGCATATGGTAGTATCTTCCTTTTCTATCAAATCTGACAATCTGACTTTTAATTACAACATTAAGATTTTTAGTATTTAATTGATACTTCTGGTTATTAATGGATTTAAGTCTACTGTATTATTAGGTGTTTACTTTTTGTCTTATGCATTATTTTTAGATATCTTTCCTCTTTTTCTCCTGTCTTTTGAATTATATTTTAAAATTCCTATTTATCTCCATTGTGGGCTTATTAGACATAACTAGTTGTTATGTTAGTGATTGTTTTAGGGTTTAAAGTATATTTAATTTATCACAGTCTACCTTTAAGTACTATTATGCCATATGTATATTGGATAAGAACAAGAGTATACTTCTATTTCTTCCCTCCTGGCCTTTGCAGTATTGTTGCCATACGTTTTACATCTGTGTTAACATATTACATATTACATTGTTATTATTCCTGCTTTAAATAGTCAATTATTTCTTTAAAGAGATTTAAATAATCAGAATAATGTCTTCTATCTTTACCCTTTTAGTTACCATCTCCAGTAGACTTAGTTCCTTTGTGTAGCTCTGTATTTCCTTGTATATCATTTTCCTTCTATCTGAAAGAACTATTTTCACATTACTTTTACTGCTGGTCTGCTGATGTTGAATCCTTCAGTTTCTGTAATGTTTAAAAAAATCTTGCCAATTCCCTGGTTGCCCAGTGGTTAGAACTTGGTGCTTTCACTGCTGTGGTGCTGGGTTCAACCCCTGGTCAGGGAACTAAGATCCCATAAGCCATGTGGTGTGGCCAAAAAAAAGTATTTCACTTTCATTTTTGAAAGATATCTTTGCTAGTATAAAATTCTCATTTGATAATTTTGTTTTCTTTTGGTACCTTAAAGAGGATTTTCCCCTGTCTTCTGGATTGTGCTGTTTCCTGTGAGAACTCTCTTGTCAGTTCACTGAACCTAATGTGTATTTTTTTCTCTGTCTGCTTTTTACATTTTATCTTTATCATTTGTTTTAAATTTAATTGTGATGTATCTTATTGTAGTATTCATTTTTTTTGCTTGAAGTTCATTGTGCTTCTCAAATTTGTGTGTTTATTGTTTTCATGAGATTTGAAAATTTGAAGTCTTTATTTATCTTTATCTTTCCTATCACATAGCATATATTATTTTGGAACTTCAATTATGTTAGGTCACTTGAAGTTTCAAGCAGATCGTCTAAAGTAATTGTATTTTTCTTAGTTTTGGTAATGAATTAATATAATAAATATCTATAATATTTTTTGACTAGATACTACATTTCTTTTGGGTTCAAAAGTCCTTAGAGTAGCTCAGTGCATAGGGTGTTATTAAATAATAAATGCATTTTGATGTTTTTCAAAGGATCATAAGTTATTTGGAATTGAATATGTTTTGTAAAAGTTTTATGTTATTAGTTCAAAGCATAGGCATGGGTAACTTCTTAAGATTTCTGGTAAAAAGAAAAAAACGATAACTTTATAGTGTTAATAATGTATAATAAGAGTAATTCTAAATATTTTAAATATTAAGACATTTCTAATTTTTTAGTGTCTCAGCAGATGAAGTTAATTCACCATTATCACCCCTCATATGGCAGGTAAGAAGAAATTAAATTGCTGTTATATCTAATTTTTTTTTCTCATTTATTTCGTTAAAAGAAATTATCTTGTTACAGCCCTTAGAAAATCAAAAGGATCAAACAGATGAGCAGCAATGGCCAGAATCTCACCCTATAATCTGGCAGAGTGAAGAAAGGAGGCGGAGCAAACAAATTAGAAAAGAATATTTCAAGGTACTTTATTCAATTATAAAATGTAATTTGTAATTATTAGTTTTGATTTTATCCATTTTGTTTTACATTAGTATGACAGAATATAACTCTCTAGTTAAATATAGAAGATGTGTTATTTTATCTTGATTTCCTACATGTATGTGGGATAATTATATGATCCAGTTATTTACATAAAATTTCAGCAATTCAAAATAATTAAGAGTAGATCAGTGTGAATTGTGATTTGCCAGATACTTTACAAGAAATATGAATGTTTACTACACTGCTTGTTGTAGCAATATGTAATAATGTTTTAAAAGAATTGCCCCAAAAAGGTCTTTCTTTGAGTTTGTTTCAATAAAGAGTTAACAAATTTTCACAATTAGCATTTAACTGTTTCAATGTAAATAAATGCTATTTACATAATTCTAAAAAGCTTCTCCCCCATTTTCTTATTACCTTAATATATTTCTTAGGATGGTGTTTGTCTTGGCTCAATTAAAGGCTTGGGCCATCTGAATTATCTCAAATTTCTAGTTAGCAGAATTTTAATGAAATTTCATTGTGTACACCTTCCTAAACATTGTAATATTTTTTGTCTATTTGTGATTCAGGTCTGCTATATTTGTAGTGACCAGTCATTAGAATTGGAGTACTCTTGAATTTGTTATTGGAATTTCTGATTCAAATGAACAGTGAAAAGAAGTTCCTGCTCTATTCAGCAAATTTTGTTGTCTTTGTGGACTTTTTCTGTTTCCCCAAACCTAATTTGTCTAATAATAAATACATATATAAGTACATAGTTCTTATTTCATGCTGTTATCAGTTTGATGAAAGTGGATCTCTATGCACATTGATCAGTTTTCTTTTTATGGATGTGTAACATATATTTGGAAGTAGTAGTATATGCCCAAAACAAAAATGTTATATGTCTTAGTCTGTGTAAGTTTACATCATCAACAAATAATTACTGGATCCTTTTAATGAGCCTCATGTTACCTGGTCAATATGAGAGATAATGAAGAAATAAAAGACACAGGGAAAAAGGGAAAGACATTCTAGGTAGAACCCTGGTCAATACCCTTTACAAATCTGCAGTTATATTTACATTCTGGCATTTATTAATTTAAAATCCCCTCTTTTTGTTTATGGAACTTGAACAAAGGCACTAAAGGAAATTTGTTAACAGATAAAACTTGATGAATAACTGATGATGTGGTATAAATTTTAATATTTTTAACTAATAAAAGAGATTTGATTTTTATTTGATCTCTTAGTATAGTAAAAGCATACAGATTCTGTTTGTCAAAATACTTATATATGGCAGTTAGTAAGTGCCAGGCACTGTTCTAAGTACTTACTTTACAAATATCAACTCATTTAATCTTTATAACAACCCTGTGAGTAAGTACGTTTATTACCATGTTTACTTTATAGATGGGCAAATTAAGGCACAGAGAGGCTAAGTAATATGCTCCAGGTCACTTAGGGTAATAAACGTCTGAGTTCATTGAATCCAGAGCCTATGCTGTGCTGCCTGTTGATCTACTGTGGATAGCCTAATACCAAATGAACACTTTTGTTTTTTTAATTTATTGTAACTCAAGTAAAACTCTCAATAAAAATCTTAATAGAAGCCTCAGTGAACCTTTAAAAAATAGTTGTTTGATTTAATTAGAATAATTTGTTGTTTAATATTTTGTTTTCTATGGCTTAAGTATACCTTCCATAGTGTTACCATTTTATAAGTTGCTAAGGGATCAAATGAGATAATATTTGAAGAGTCCATAATCATCATTCAACAAATGTGAATTTTTACTATAGTTAATAAAGTAGGTGCAAAGATAAGCTTCAGCTGGGAAATGTTTTAAGCAGATATGTAGTTCTCCTCAATAGTCAGAAGATGTCAGTGTTAGGACACTGTAAAAAATTGAATGTCAGCAATTTTTTCCTAAGATGTTAAAAAACTGTAAAATTGAGATACTACTAAGTGAAGTCAAAAGCGTTATTCAGATTTGCCAATGTTTTCATGATTAAACTATTAAAATAGAAATTCATCAATTTCTGTGAAGTATCTTTCTTTCAAAAAGAAAATATCTTTTAATCACTTATCCCTCAGGAATCAAAAGGCTTACTCATAAGATACAATATTGAACTTAATTTGGATATACAGTTAATGTATACTACTCTAGAGATACATATCAAATTATCACTAAACTCACTCAGTGATGGCTCCTTTAACTTTGCTTTGTAATGAAACATAGAACTTTTGTGTAACTTTACCCCAGCACATATAAATGACTGAACCACAGTATTTCTTTGTTTGTGTCCCGTGGTAAATTATTCATGGTGCTGTTATTTAGGAGATTTATTGAAAGTGTGTGTGTGTGTATAAACTCTAGCTCTCTGGTTTCTTAGTTGCTAGGACTGGTTTGGGGAGGTATGTTTTTCAGGTAAGTCCCTGAAACAAAATTAAAAAAATGTTTCAACATGATTGGCCAGATGATGTGAGTAAGAAGATAATTTAGGTCAAACTATATGAGTAAGTAGATCATTGTAGGAGAGTTATGTTAACTCTTTTAGACTCTTGGCCACCCTTGTTTAGATTACTATTCTAGTAAATAAAATTTAATGTCATTGTTGCTGAAATAAAATCACTGCATTCCTCAAAGTAAAGGTATTCCAGAAAATACATTACTTTAAAAATAATCTTAGAGAAATTTATTAGTATATAAGCAAAGTATGAATATCTAACCTTTTGTTGATAATGTTCAATGTAAATTAGTTGCTTTCATTTCTTGTAGGAATGACAATAACAAATTTCTAAATGCATTTGATGATTCTTTTCTAAATATAGTTAAAAACACTAGATAACTGTGCTAAATTAGTTTTAAAGATTATTTGATTTATTTAAATGCCATATATATTTGTCTTCAAATGTATCTCATTACTTTTGTGATAAAGCATTTTGACTCTTAGAATACCTATTTAATTTTGTAAATATAGTATGATATTTTAATTAGGCTTAACCTGAAGGAAAATATTTTCGTGTATTTTCTCTGACTGTGTTTAACTGTATAACAGAATAGGGAAGCCAACTGGGCTTATGAAGTGAGTTGATTTGTTCTGAGTCAGTTTGTGCACAAATACTGTCTTTCCTGTGAAGTTAATATAAGCTTCAGAGATAAACGAACTGATCTTTGTGTTTCTTAAATAGGCCTTTATTGCATAGTATTTTAATTCAGAATTAATGAAACTTCAGTTTTTCAAACTAATATTAATTGAGAACAGCTGAGGTGAATTAGTAAGAATTTGAACTTACAGAATATTTTAAATCTATGTATATATTCAGATTTGGGTTTTAGGATCTTTAAATATGTACAGTAATGCAAAACAAGTATCTTTCTAAGTTTTTGTGTATAATGGATATTTTAAATTATAATAGTAATTGAGTAACAATAATGCAAGTCTCATCGAGTTTTTGACTGCATCATCCTCTCTTTCTTTGCTTTATCAATTATCTGCTTACTATTCTATGTCCTGTCTCTTTACCTTCCATCTTATAAATGTGCTCAGACCTCTACCATTATCCCCGATTCCCTTTTCAGCTGTTGCCTTGTTTCTTTGCTTTCTTCTGGGACCAAACTTGGCTTTTCTAGATCTGCAGTTTTTGATCACTCCTTAACTCACTGTGGACTTTCCTGGTAGCTCAGCTGGTAAAGAATCCACCTGCAATGCAGAAGACCCCGGTTTGATCCCTGGGTCGGGAAGATCCCCTGGAGAAGAGATAGGCTACCCACTCCAGTATTCTTGGACTTCCCTGGTTGCTCAGACGATAAAGAATCTGCCTGCAATGCAGGAGACCTGGGTTCGATCCCTAGGTTGGGAAGATCCCCTAGAGAAGGGAATGGCAACCCACTTCAGTATTCTTGCCTGGAGAATTCCATGGACAGAGGAGCCTGGCAGGCTACAGTCCATGGAGTCTGAAAGAGTCGGACACGACTGAGTGACTCACTTCACTTAACTCAATGCAGTGCAGCTTTTACTTCCATTTCTCCATTAAAATAGTCTCACTGCTGCTGCTGCTGCTGCTAAGTCGCTTCAGTCGTGTCCGACCCTGTGCAAGCAACCCCATAGACGGCAGCCCACCAGGCTCCCCCGTCCCTGGGATTCTCCAGGCAAGAACACTGGAGTGGGTTGCCATTTCCTTCTCCAATGCATGAAAGTGAAAAGTGAAAGTGAAGTCACTCAGTCGTGTCCGACTCGTAGCAACCCCATGGACTGCAGCCCATCAGGCTCCTCCGTCCATGGGATCTTCAAGGCAAGAGTACTGGAGTGGGTTGCCATTGCCTTCTCCGAAATAGCCTCACTGGAGTGTAACATACCTACTAACAGCAAACAAAATTCAGTGCAGCATTTCACAGTAATGAGACATCTTTCTTCTCAAAACCCCTTGCTTGGTTTCTTCCTCATTTTCCTTCCCTGGTTCTTTTTTCTTTTTGATACTCCTGGCTAACTTTTCTTCTGATTTTTCTCCTACTTGCTCTTAGGGTCTCATCCTCTTTCCTTACTCTCTCTGAAGCTCTTATGATTTCAGATGTCTCTTATTCTCCTGGGTCTAAATTTACATCTCGTAACTTTTTTTCACTTGTCTTTGTACCTGTGTTTCTAATTGTTTGGATACCATGTGTTTCAAATTTATCGTGTCTCCCTGTCCCAATCCACCACCATGGAACTTGCTCCTCCTCTCTATTCTTTATTTTAGTTAATAGCAGTATTACCCACCCAGTTTTCTAAGCTCTGTACCTCAGTCCTCCTTGATCTTGCTCTTTCTTTCTCCTCACCTACTTGTTCACCAGAATGCTAACTATACATCTTTCTCCAGTTCATTACCTCTTCTCCATATCTACTGCCCTTGCTTGTGTTGGAACCCATATTCTTTCTTTTATGGGCAGTCGTGTTAATAATAACTTCTTAATGGTTCTGCTTTCTCTCGTTTAACAGTTTGTAGAGAAATCCCTGGCTTAAAATTCTTTATTGGCTCCCCATTATCAATAACAAAATTTGGAGTTTTAAAAACCATCATGTCCAAAAGAAAAAAAAAGAAAAAAGCATCACGTCCATCTTTACCTAAGTGCTATTACCTGACACAGTCTCATTAGCAACTCTTTGACTTTTTCCTAGACTGAACTTTTTTTTCTTTGTGCTCTCCTTCTTCTGAGCATGCTCATTTTCTTATTCCTGAAAAATCCCTACTAATCATTTAGGATTTAGGGATGAGAGTATAGCATAGTGGTTAAGAGCCTTGTCCTCAGAAATCAAACCACTTTGGTTCCAGTGCTCACTTGGATATCTTACTAATTGAGTGACTTTGGTAAATTTGGTAAAATTTGGTAAATTACCTAATCTTGCTGAGCTTCTTATTTTTTTTTATCTTCAAATGACTCTATTGGTATATTCCTTCACAGGATTATTATAACTACTGAATTATTTAATGAATAATGAATTTTTTAATGAATAATGTAAAGTGCTTAAAACAGTACTTGCCACAGAGTGTATACTTAATTAGTGTGTGTGTGTGTGTTATTCGCTCAGTCGTATCTGACTCTTTGCAACCCCACAGACTATAGCCCGCCAGCCTCCTCTGTCCATCACCAACTCCCGGAGCTTACTCAAACTCATGTGCATCGAGTCGGTGATGCCATCCAGTCATCTCATCCTCTGTCGTCCCCTTCTCCTTCTGCCTTCAATCTTTCCCAGCATCAGGGTCTTTTCCAATGAGTCAGTTCTTTGCATGAAGTGGCCCAAGTATTGGAGTTTCAGCTTCAGCATCAGTCCTTCCAATGAATATTCAGCACTGATTTCCTTTAGGATTGACTGGTTGGATCTCCTTGCCATCCAGGGGACTCTCAAGAGTCTTCTCCAATACCACAGTTCAAAAACATCAATTCTTCAGTGCTCAGCTTTCTTTATGATCCAACTCTCACATCCATACATGACTACTGGAAAAACCATAGCTTTGACTAAACGGACCTTTGTTGGCAAAGTAATGTCTCTGCTTTTTAGTATGCTGTCTAGGTTGGTCATAGCTTTTCTTCCAAGGAACAAGCATCTTTTAATTTCATGGATGCAATCACCGTCTGCAGTGATTTTGGAGCCCAAGAAAATAAAGTCTGTCACTGTTTCCATTGTTTCCCCATCTATTTGCCATGAAGTGATGGGGCCAGATGCCATGATCTTAGTTTTCTGAATGTTGAGGTTTAAGCCAACTCTTACACTTTCATCAAGAGACTCTTTAGTTCTTATTCACCTTCTGCCATAAGGGTGGTGTCATCTGCGTATTTGAGGTTATTGATATTTCTCCTGGCAATCTTGATTCCAGCTTGTGCTTCATCCAGCCTGGCATTTTGTATGATGTACTCTGCATATAAGTTAAATAAGCAGGGTGACAATATACAGCCTTGATGTACTCCTTTCCTGATTTGGAACCAGTCTGTTGTTCCATGTCCAGTTCTAACTGTTGCTTCTTGACCTGCATACAGATTTCTGTATGTATTTCTCCAGACTTAATTAGCTTATTATTTACTAAAATGTCATTCTTTTATTTTTGGTTTGTTTTTCTACTAGTCATCTTTTATCAGATATTAATTCTCAATTAAAATATGAAAGGATTCAGCAAAGATCAGGGCTGTTGGGCAAAGGTAGTCATGGTCAGGAATGCAGTCTGTGTCTCTTCAGTGGGTACTTGCATAAATGCTCATGTTTGAGTTCCTTTTAAGAAAGGCAGTAACTGAAAAGCACGTAAGCATAGAAACTCCAGTTACATGCTTGTAATGCTTGCAGTAACCTTTTTGAAACTCTTCAACAGTGCCTTTAGAGGTGAAATTCTTCAGCAGTAACAAGCTTGGGCAGTTCCCCTGTTTTGACATCCATGAGTTTCTTCTTCTTCAATAGTATGACTGATGCTATCTTGGGGTCCTGGTGTTCACTCGCCAAGTGTCACTCTTTTATTGAAGTAGAACAAGTGCCATCAGTAACATCATGCTTAAGGGTGGAAAATAGGTTTATTCACACATGCCAGCTCTGTTTGATGGCTATCTGGAACATTGGGTTGAAAGTGTATTGAGGCTTTGTCTGGGATTGGCTGCAAAGAATACCTTGGTAGTTACTGATAGTTTTTGTAAGCCACAGGAGAGACAGTAGAGGAATTTAGGTCTTATATTTATAATCCCTGATGCTGTTCATCCTCCAGTTTGTGGTTGAGTTACCAGGTAGGTTATCTGTTTTTCCAAGAGTTACGGAAGATGAGGCTACATAAGTAAAGGGGGGCATTAAATAGAACCTTGATTGCCAGCAGAGAAATTTGGACATAATTGGAAAGTTAGTTTTGTTTTTTTTTTCAATAGAAGAGTTAGTATTTTTAAAAAGGTCAATCTACCACTATTTGCAGGAAAATTTCTGTGATCGAGGAATCAGAAGAACTTTAGTGGTTGTCAAAACTGTATTTCCTTGATTATTGATCCTAGTAAAAGCACTTTTTTACATTCCAGCATTTGTGATATTAAGCATATTACCTCTGTTCCTCATATAAAATGGAGATAATAGTATTTACCTCAGATTGTTAAGATTAAGTGGGTGGGTCCATAGGTATAACACACTTCAGTCAGTGCCAAGTATATATCAATAGTAAGCACTAGTATAAGTGTTAGCTATTATCACTATTACTATTATTGTATAGTCAATATATACATGTGATGTAGTATTTCTTAACCTAAAATCAGTAGGTTTCTTAAAAATGAATGACATTTTGAATGAGATTGCAGACTAAGCATGAGGTAATAAAGCCTATTAAACTAATAGTTTAATAGTTGAGAGAATTCAGAAATCTGAGAGACTTTTCAGAAAGAACTGACCTGATGTTTTGTGTATAGTGGATTAAGAAAAAGGAGGATTTAAGACAAGACTCAGCAAACCTGAATGAATGGGAAATAGATTGGTTTAGGAAGTAAATGTTACTTGATGTATATACTTAGAACAATGCCTTGCATATAGAAAGTACTATTTGTGTTAACTATTAGTAAGTAGTAGGACTGTTTAAAATGGTTATGAAATTAAACAGTTTAATCTAAAGATATTTACATGCAGTTTACATTTTACATATAATTTAGATAATTTAAAAGTATCAAAATGTGAGTAAACCTCATATAATTTACTAGTTAGAGAATTCATGTCCAAGGAAAAATAAAGTATATGCTTTAAATATTTTTCAGTATAAATCATCAAGGAAGAGTTCAAGTGGCAATGAAAACAATGAGGTGAGAAAAGAGGGTAATATTAGCAATTATTTAAAACATTTATTTTCATATGTAATTGGCTCAATCAGAGTAAAATATAATCCATCTTGTTATTGATTTAATGCATGGGTTTTCTCCAATAATAAAAAATTAGCATGATTAGACTGTTATTAATTTGATTATATAATTTCCACATGTTCCTAGTAGTTTGGTCTTAGAATTTTATTAGCATTCATATTAAAACTGTAATTAAAATTCTTGCATATTTTATCTTCTTAAATCAGCATGGTGGTCAATTGAGATTTTTTCCTTTGAAACTTATTAATCTCTTTTCACAACTCTGTATACTATTTTAACATTGAAAATTAGATTTCTACAGTTTGAGCATTACTGTAAATTTTTCTACCTCATCGTTTTAACTTGTACAACAGCCTGGCATTTTTGAAATGATACAGTCTCATCACCATAAATACTTAAGTAACTCTATGTATTTTTGTTTGGACAGATTGGTAATTAATTTGATGTTGAATACTTGGCAAGACTTCTGAAAACTCCTTTAATTTTAAGATATGGAATCACCCAAAAAGTGTGTGTTGTACTATAGGTTAAAGGTTCAGCTTGGATGCTTTCTTTGTTCCTTTTTATGTTTAATCTACTTTGGTCCTGCATGCTTCAATATCTTGAAAAAGGTAATGGCACCCCACTCCAGTTCTCTTGCCTGGAAAATCCCATGGATGGAGGAGCCTGGTAGGCTGCAGTCCATGGGGTCGTGAAGAGTCAGACACAACTGAGCGACTTCACTTTCACTTTTCACTTTCATGCATTGGAGAAGGAAATGGCAACCCACTCCAGTGTTCTTGCCTGGAGAATCCGAGGGACGGGGGAGCCTGGTGGGCTGCTGTCTATGGGGTTGCACAGAGTCGGACACGACTGAAGCGACTTAGCAGCAGCAGCAGCAGCAGCTTCAATATCTAATCAGTTACCAAAACCTACTCTCTTTTTTTTTGGATACAGAAATATTTTGAATACATTCCCCACCTGCATTTCTGCTCTGGCACAAGTCCTTATCATTTCTGGCCTGTACTACTGCAATAGCATACTTGATCTTCTCCCTTTCTCCAATCCACTTTCCTCTCTGCTGCCAATGATTGTTTCAAAGAACGCAAATATGATCAGGCCATTCCCTTGCTTAGAAACCTCTGTCTCCTCATCACTTAGAAGGTAAATGCAGGATTCTTCTTGATCAAGCTTCAGCTTCCCACATCAGCCTCAATTCACGATTTACCTTCCTTTCACCATACTCTTCAAAATTACAAAACTACAAGGTTTCTACTAAGCACAGCACAGCACAAGGTTTTCTGCACTCATCTTTACATTTATTGTTTCTGTGCCTTTGTCCTTGTTGTCCTCTCATCTTGGAATATTGTTAAACATCTACTCAGTTTTTTAGTCTCTCAGGAAACTTTCCTTTACTTATCAGCACCACCATTTCGCCATGTGTCCCTTATCTGTGTCTAATAATACATCATGCATGCTCTATTATTGTACTGAGAAGTTTGTATTGCTTCTGTAAATGAATCTATTTTCCCCCTAGACTGAGAGATCCTTGAGTGGATGATATTTTACCAAGTTTCAATTCTCCCGGTCTAGCACCAGTGTCTGACATATAGTAGACAGTCAGTAATCATTTGTTGATGATGAATGTATACTCTGTGTTGTGTGTATATTCAAGGTTAAATGTTAAGATTTTTGTATTTGTTTAGTAGTAGTCATTGAGAAAAAACATGAACCATTTAGTAGTATTTTATTCAGTTCAATTGTTTGTCATTATTTCTAAGCTTATGTTAGATAAATGTAATTTTCCAGGTAAATGTTATTGTTGGGGTGATGGAATTTTGCATGCGTCCCTGTGTCTGTCTCACACTGGAACATATTGCTGCCATTTCTTATCAGGAATTAATCTTAAAACGTGGCTATTTTCTAAGAAATATAGAAAGGTTTTTCATTTGTGATATTTAAAGGAAATAAACTTGTAAGAAAATATTTGATGTAAGTAGATACTACTTATAAAACTTTAAATTGCTTAGGAATCACCTGGGGATTTTACTGAAATACAGATTCTGATTCAGTAGGTCTTGGGTGGGGCCTGAGATTCTGCATTTCTAACAAGCTCCCAGAGGATGCTGATGCTACTGGTCTACAGACCACACTTTGGCAAGGTGGTGGATGGTATTTTCCAGATCCTTCCTTTAGTAGTTTCAGTTTTCCTTTTACATGTCTGAATCATCATTCATATTTTAATTGCATGTTTCATGTTTTTATTTTTATATTTTAGCAAGACAGTGATAATGCTAATATGTCACCACAATCGCCAGTATCATCTGAGGTACAAGTTCTGTTTTTAAATGTGTTTACATAGGTTTTCTTTGTCTCTTCTCTCTAACCTCATCTTTCTTTTTTAAATGTAGTTTTTTCACCCATATTTAAAAATCCATAGTAGGTTAATTTGTACAAAACTAGCCTACAAAAACTTCTAAGAACACCATATTTTGGTACAAATATTCATAATGAATATCACTTAAATTACTTATTGAAAAATGCCTATAGATCACATGAAATATTTCACTTTATAAATGTTTTATGTTTTATAATTCATCCATATTTTGAAATAAATGACAAGAGTAGCTTTCAGATTTTAAATTTGAAAAAAATACTTCATTCAGCATTGTGCAATGGCCTTTGGTTTTTCTCATAACCAATTAGGTCTGAAAGCAATGCAAGAAAAACTTCCTTTTTCCACGAGAAACATCCCTGTAGTGGGTTGTTCCTATCGACAAGAGGGTACACTTTTCCTAGCATCTTAGACTTAAGGAGGGGGCATGGGGAGAAGGGGTAGATGAAAGTTAAAGAGTTTCTGAGATCTCAACCAAATATTCTTTTGGTTTGAATGATTGACTCTTCTAATTTAGTTAAACCTGTTGCTTTTAATATGTTATGAGATAAATTTTAAAAATTCTAAACAATAGCTCTTCTACTTCAGATTACTTAGTATTCTAAAAGTGTACTGGCATTAGTAAAGTAAATAGATGATTTTTTATTTATTTGGTGAATTCAGGACTTTGTCTAAATGTTTGAATGATCCAAAATCACAATATAATTTTGGTTAATTAGACAGTATTTCATTTTATATAGGTGGTGTTAGTTTTTTTAAAAGCCAGAATTGTTTGTGTATTGTTTTGGGTGAGTTGCATTATAAAACTTTAAGATGGACTTAGACGTTAGTTTTATAAACATGTTTCTAAATTACTTATATGGCAGGTAAACTGGTTTACATTCTTTTTCAAAACAGTTTAAATTGGGATATTCTAAAATTAGTCTTTGTAACATGCTTTTGTAAATCCTTTCTTTTACAGTCAATTATAACAAATGTAGGTGATGACTTATTTACTTAGATTTTTTCTGATTTTATAATCTATGCTCAATGAGAAGAGGATCAGTGCCAATCTTCTCAAATAAATTATATTGCTTCTATAACACATTTTCCTTACATTTGGATAAATTAAATTTTTGTCTGGAAATTCATAATACTTTAACTGAAATAATCAAGATTAACAGGCTTGTGGATGAATAGGTGGTGAGCATGGATTTGGGTAGCTCAACTGATGTTCAACTTGAACTGCTTATCCCATGTTAATCAGAAAATTAAGAGAGTCACCAGAATGCTGATTGTTTCAGTTTCATCTGTGAAAGGAAAATGGTAAAAACAATTAGTATAGTGCTTTACTATTAACAAAGTGCTTGCCTATACATTTAAACCTAAGAGCAGTCCCACGATCTGGGTATTATCCTCATCCTTTTACAGCTCAAGAGTGATAAATTTTTCTAAAGACTTCAGTCAATAAATGGTAGAGGAGTGACTGAAGCCCAAACTCTAACAACTTCACAGTTGTTGTACAGATTAAATAAGATGCTATTAAAATTGCATTATCTTTCCATTTTATAATTTGCAAAGTGCTTTCTTTTAGTTATCTCAGTTAATTTTTACAGCATCCTATTTTAAAGGTGAAAGGATAGTTACAGAAAAATTAAATGTTTTGCTTAAAACTTAGTCTAATTTCTGACTCTTAAGTTCAGATTTTTTAAATATACCATGTTTCTTTACACAGTGCACTACTGTTTGAAAGCACTTTGAAATAATGTGAATTCAGATAGAAGAAATAATGCTTTATTATCTATCACTCTGCAGCCGCTATTAGTTTGAATGTGTATATTTGCCTCAAATTATCCACGAAGGGTCAAGTCCATAGTAGATAGTGAGTAAGTGTCACTAATTTCACTTATCTTTACATTGAAACTTTTTTCCATTTTGCAGGAGACTTTAATCTGGTTCTTCATTCAAAAAAAGAGTATATGTTTATTTGATTCACTTTAATAACTTTCATTTCCCTTATACTAAGACAGAAGTTAATTAGCAAATATTTGTAGACCTTTTAAAAATGAAACATTATCTATTTGAATTAAAATGCAATTTACCTTTCTCTACTCCACTAATTATGGAGAAAAATAAATACTTCTCAAAATTGGAATGTATATAACTACTTTGATTATTTTGAAAGAAAAAAGGTTTTATTTGTTTTTTGTTTTTAGGAGTATGATAGAACTGATGTTTTTTCACATGGTCCCTTTGGCTTGAAGCCTAGATCAGGTAAATATATATTCTGCAAATACAATCTATTGGTTATATACAAAACTAGAGTTTCTCAGCTTAAATGGGATTGATTCCTTAGTTTTAAGTACACGTAGATTCTTTCCCCTCTCCTAAAAGTAATTTTCTCTTAACCTTATTTGTCTTTCCAATTCCCATTCCCCATTTCTTTCTTCCTCTTTACCTTCAAGCTCCTGAAACCTCAGCTTTTTGCCTTAGATATACTGCAGTCTTATTTCTACTCTACTGTGACTGCTATTAGAATGACCACTCTGCCAGCAGACCAAACACTGTTTGAAATTATAGCACTCCATTATATTGTGGTTTTAAAAAGGGATCTTTTCGCATTTGGCAAGCCCAAAAGAAAATGGATCCATGTTACTTGGCAAGGTATTGAATTATAGTTTTTATTCCTGAATAACTGTATTGACCTTCAAAAATAATTTCCTTTTTCTTTAAAGATAATAAAGGCTGATTTGTGTTCAATAATAATTCTTAACCTGGATCATGTTTCTAATAACATATGTTTAAGTAAGAACATGTATAGGTGGTAGCAGTTGTTACACTTGTCTTCCCTGTTGCTTTCAATTATGCAGATAAGTAAGTTTCAATTATATTCTGTAAAAAATATTTAGAATTCATTAATAATGAAAGTGTTTTATGTCATTTTGTTCTAGTTCTTTGTATTATGCCTCTTTCCCTGCCGATGGTTGATCCTTCCGATTAGCTTTGTAATAAGCTAGGCAATTTCTGTTTTTATAGCTTTCAGCCGCTCATCTCGCCAGGAATATGGGGCAGCAGATCCAGGTTTTACAATGAGAAGAAAGATGGAACATCTACGGGAAGAGCGAGAACAAATACGACAGCTTCGCAATGTAAGTCACATTGACCTTTCAGGTCTGCTTTATAGAAATGGGTTTAACTTGGAAAATTAAAAAAGAATATTTTATTTTCAGTACTCTTTAAAATTTTAGATTATGTGATGATTAGTTATATATATATGTATATATATATTTAAATGGAATGTGATTTATACCCATTTCTTTTATAGAATCTTGAATCCAGGTTAAAAGTAATTTTGCCTGATGACATAGGAGCTGCACTGATGGATGGGGTTGTTCTTTGCCATTTAGCCAATCATATAAGGCCACGCTCTGTAGCTAGTATTCATGTGCCATCACCAGCAGTGGTAAGTTTTGGCTACAGTTTGTTAGTTCTCTAAAGGAAGATAGAGCTGCTTGAAACAATCTTTAAATAATATACTTCAATAAATATAATTTTGAGTTTTTATAAGTTTGTACAAATATACCTGAAAATATACTATTTTTCTTACTTTGCAGCCTAAGCTTAGCATGGCGAAATGTCGAAGAAATGTAGAAAATTTTCTCGATGCTTGTAAAAAGTTGGGTGTCTCACAGGTAATTATTTTTCTAACAAAATAATCATTTAAATATGAATTTATTACGTGCAAACTGGCTTCTTCATAGTAGGCATGAATAATGCTTTCTGAACATGAAAATGAATACCTTCCTTTTCACCTTCTACTGAATTCCAGCTTTAAATGTAACAGCTGTCTAATGAATGATTTTTAAGCTGCTTTTAAAGTAATTATACAATGGCTACATATATAGAAAAATTTACTAATCATGCACATCATCAAATAAACATAACTTACTGGTCATATGACAAGTTGATTGTGATGCTGTTGCTACTCTTATTTTTCCTGATAGAGGACATTTGGATTCCTTTAATCTAAGAATAGACTCTGATTGGAAGATTTTCATTCAGTGTGAACATTTAAAACTTTATTTAAAATGTCAATTTGGAAATCTTAGTAACATGTTATGATAATACCTCTCTGGATAAACTTTTTCTGACATTTGTAGAAATTAGCTTAGGTTTCATGTAATAATTGTAATAGTATTAAATTAACAAAGCAATATTATAAATATATAATGAAAATGAAAAATCAAAATATTGCTTTTTTGATAACATTATAAACTTAACAACATGATGGACTGTTGAGAGGACTTGGAATTGTTAGCAGATCACAATGTAGTTGTACTTTTTTTCCTTTAATTTTTTAAAGTATATTTTATTGAGATATCATTGACATAACATTTGGTAAGTTTAAAGTGTACCATGTGTTGTTTTGATACACTTACATACTGTGATTATTAAGTTCTCTTTTCAATAGTGTCATAATAATCTGGTTTACAAATTCTACTGTAACCTCTTCCTGCAAGTGAATAAATATAATTTATATAGAGAGAATCAGTTGAATTACTGTTTAATTTGGAAGCTATACGCAGTTCTCCTCTAGTTACTTCTTATCTATGCTTGACATGATGTTTTGAAATTTTAATTCCTAAGCATTTTTATGTTAGTTCTTTCTTCTTATACTCTTAATCTCTTAGTGAGAAAGTAGAGAAATTAGGAATTTTTCAAGTTTGTTATTGCATTATATATATTTTCCTATTTTGTCAGTTTTTGTTTTAAGAGTTTTTTGATGAGGGGTTTTCAGCCAACATTTATTAAATGAATGACATTTTACAGATGAGGAAACTGAGGCATAGAGAGCTTAGGAAACTTGTCCAAGTTTGCTAAACTTTACTTTTACTAAAACTTTACCTTTAGTAAACAGTGGAGGCAAACTATGAACCCCAGTGATCTAATTCCAGAACCCACCCTCTAACTTGAATATTCTCTATTTCTGTTCTATTACATGAAATGAAAGACAATCTAACTTACTCTTGACACTTTCTTTGTGCATTAGGCAAGGAGAATGACAGGAAAGATCTTATGAAAACTGTTCTACTTAGCATGCTCTCATCTTCTTTCTCCAGCTTGTTCTGTGGCAGAGTTAGTGACTCACCAATCCTCACCATAATGGTGGCTCATCAGCTTTCATTTTCAAAACTCTCTAGGTATTGGTAATGAAAGAAGAGATTTTATTTTTAGCTTCAATTTGGTTTTCCCTGACTTGAAAATGATAATATATAGTCAGTTTTTAAATTTAACTTTTTAGGATATTTTTGTATTTTTAACAGTTTTATTGAAGTATAATTGACATACAATAAAGTTCATATAAGTAAAGTATACAGTTTGATGCATATACCGTGAAATCATTACCATAGTCAGGATAATGAACATGTCCATTACCCCCAAAAGTTTCCTTGATCCCTTTGCAATCCTCTAGTCAACCACTAAAAGCTGTTTTCTGTTATTATAGCTTAGTTTGCATTTTCCATCTGGAGTTATATATAACTGGAATGATAAAATACGTACGAATTTTTTTCTGGCTTCTTTTGCTCAGTGTAGCTATTCTAAGACTCATCAATGTTGCATGTATAAATAGGTCATTCCTTTTTAGTGTTGTGTAGTATTTTATTATATGAATATATCACAGTTTGTCAGTCCATTGACCCATTTGTTGATGGCCATTTATATTGTTTACAGTTTTAGGGACTACTATAAATAAGACTGTTATGAACATTTATGTACCAGTCTTTGGATATATACATTCTTTAATTTTGGGTAGGCACATGAAAGTGGAATGGCTAGAACATATGGGAGGTATATGCTTAACATTAAGAGTATAAAACTTTTCCAAAGTGGTTATATCATTTTACATTCCTGTCAGCAGCGTAGGAGAGTTCCAGTTCCTCCACATCCTCAGTAATATTCAATATGGTCAGTGTTTTTTTTAATTTATTCATTTTAATAGGTATGTATGGTTTGTCAGTGTGGTTTTAGTTTCCATTTTCCTGAAGACTAATGATGTTGATCATTTTTTCAAGGTCTTATTTTCCATTTGTATGACTTTTATGAAGTGTCTGTTCCAATCTTTTGTCTATCTTTTGAGTTGTTTTCTTATTGAGTTTGAGATTTCTTTATAAATTATAGGTAAAGTCCTTTATCAGATACAATATATGATTTACAAATACTGTATCCCAGCCTTTGCCTTGTCTTTTCATTCTCATAGTATCTTTCAAAGAGCAAAAATTTTAAATCTTTTGTAATAAAATTTGTCATTTAAAAAAATTGATTGTATTTTTGGTGTCAAACCAAAGAAATCTTTGCATAACTTAAGGTCACAAAGATTTTCTCCTATATTTATTTCTAGAATTTTTATGGTCTTAATTTTTACATTTAGGTCTATAATCAAATTTTAGTTAATTTTTATATATGTTGAAAGGTATGGATTGAAGTTATCTTTTTTTTAGGCCTGGGCACATACATTGTCTTTTATTTTTAAAAAAAATTTAATATATCATAAAATTCACCCGTTTAAAGTGTTTAATTCAATGGTTTTTAGTATAGTCACAGAGTTGGACAGCAAACTATTAATAAGGGTAGAATATTTTTATCACCCCAAAAGAAACCTCTTAGCTGTTAGCAGTCCCTCCCCTTTTTTATCTGTATGAATTTGCCTATTCTTGACATTACATATTAATAATGTCATTTGATATGGGGTCTTTTGTGTGTGGCTTCTTTCATTTAGCATAATGCTTTCAAGGTTTATTATCCATGTTGTAGCATAAAGCAGTACAGACACACAAAGGTTTATTGCACTTCACTTTATTGTGCATCACAAATACAGCATTTTTTATGAATTCAAGTTTTGTGACAACCCTGCACTGTCAGGTGATGATTAGTATCTTTTAGTAACAAGATATTTTTTAATTAAGTTTTTTTAAAAGGTGTACTGTTATAGCACACTAAGAGACTATAGTATAAATATAACTTTTATATACATTAGGAAACAAAAATTCATGTGACTTACTTTTATGGCAATATTTGCTTTATTTTGGTGGTCTAGAACTGGAGTCTCAATATCTCTGAGGCATGATTGTACTTCATTTTTTTGGGCTGAGTAAGAGTCCATTGTATGTATGTACCACATTTTGTTCACCATCTATCAGTTGATGGATATTTGGGCTGTTTCCACTCATTGTTTATTATGAATAATGCTACTGTGAACATTCATGAGCATGTTTTTGTTTGAATGCTTGTTTTAATTCTCTTAGTTAACAAGGTTATATGATAGGTTAAATGGTTGCTCTATGCTGGGTTATATGGTAACTCTGTTTATCTTTTTGCAGAACTGCTATTTTCCAGTTTACATTCACAGAAGCAATGTATATGGGTTCTAATTTCTCTGCATCCTCACCAATTATTATTGTCTACCTTTTTGATTCTAGTCATCCTACTAGGTCTGAAGTGGTCTCATTGTGGTTTTGATTAGCTTTTCCTTAATGGCTAATGATGTTGGTCATCTTTTTGTGTGCCTGTTAACTATTTGTGTATATTCTTTGGAGAAATGTCTTTTCAAATCCTGTGCTCATTTGTTAATTGAATTAGTCACCTTTTATTATTTCTTTATATATTCCGGATACAAGTTCCTTATGAGATACATGATTTTAGTTTGCTGAGAGTTCTTACTAGGAATGAATGTTGAATTTTGTCAAGTGCTTTTTCTACATCTACTGAGTTAACTTTTTTTTTTCCTTTCACAGCATTGTTAATTACATTGGTCGATTTTCAGGTATTAACTCAAACCTGGACTCCTGGGATAAACTCCACTTGGTCATGATGGATTTTGTTGTTGTTGCTATTTTTATGTTGTTGGATTCAAATTGTTAAAATTTTGTTTAGCCCTTTTGCATCTATATCAATAGGGTTATTGTTCGTTAGTTTTCTTTCTTTTAAAGTTTTTGTCTGGTTTTGGTGTCAAGGTAATGCTGACCTCATGGAACATGTTAGGAAGTATTCCCTGCTTGTCACTTTTATTGAATATTATGGATAGAATTAATATTATTTATTCATTAAATATTTAGTCACATTCATTATTGAACCTTGAACCGTTCATCTAGGCAGGGGTTTTCTTTTTAGGAAAAATTTTAACTACAGTTTCTTTAATAAATATAAGGCTATTTAATTTTCTATTTCTTCTTGTATGAGCTTTGATATATGGTGTCTTTCAAAGAATTTGTCCTTTTCATCTAGTTTGTCAAACTTGTTGCTATAATGTTGTTTATAATGTCCCCTTTGTTATCATTTTAGTATTTGTAGACTCTCTTTGTGGCATCACTTCTTTTATTCCTGATATTGGTAATTCATGTATTTTTCTCTCTTTTTCCTGATTAATCTAGCTAGGGATTTTGTGAATTAAAAAAAAAAATTTCAGTGAACTAACGTTGGTTTTATTGATTTTTTTCACTATTATTTTCTGTTTTTAAATTTATTGGTTTCCTCTCTCATCTCCATTATTTCCTTCTTTCTGCTTACCATTGGTTTAATTTGCTCTGCTTTTTCTAATTTCTAAGGTGGGAGCTGATGCCATTGATTTGAAACTTTTTTTAGTTTCTGATATATGTTGGTGATTTTTTGAATAAACAAGCAAAATATTAGGAGGGCAATAAATGTTGCAGTGAAAATGGAGTGAGAAGATAGTTTTGGAGAACTATTTTGATAAATGGGATAGTATCAGTAGTATTTGATGACTGAATTATGGGAATAAGGAAGAAAGACAATTATGATTCCCAGGTTTATGTTGAGAGAGACTAAATAGTGTATTACTGACTGAGATATAGAATACAGACAGAAAAGTTAATTTAGTAAGGAAGTAGTTCTGTTGTGGACATATTGATTTTGATATGTCTGTTGGACATCATTTGGCTGTATCAAGTTGACGTTTGTATCTGGAGCTCAGTAGAGAGATCTTGGCAGGAAATAAAGATTTGAAAATTATCAGGATGGAAGATATAGTTGTTACTCTTTGGGGTTAAGGGCCTTATCTTGCCAAAGTTTCCAATGTTTCAAGAAACACTGGATTAAAAAAAGTAATGTTTCCAGATTTGTAAAACACTATGCTAGCCAACTAAAACAAATCATGGACCATATGGGACCTATAGATGTTCTGTTTGCTGCCTACTCTATCCACTACTAGCTTATTTTCCTGAGATGAGTGGGTGTTCCAACTGAAGCAGTAGATTGTATCATTTCTTTAAAAAATGCTACCAAATTTATTTGATGCTGTGCACATTCATGCAAATCTTCAATTAAAATCCTTGTGATTTTGATGAGGGTTTGAGAAACTCCGGGAGTTGGTGATGGACAGGGAGGCCTGGCGTGCTGCAATTCATGGGGTCGCAAAGAGTCGGCCACGACTGAGCGACTGAACTGAACTGAGAATACCAAAGAGAGGATACAGTACAGAAAGAGAAGAGGGTGAAGACAGAACCCTTGGAAACGTTAAGAATGTTAAAAGAGGATCACTGAAGGCTAATGAAACCTAATGCAAAGTTGTCTCTAAACCCTCTTTCTCATAGAATTGTGAAGAAATAGCATATATAATGACTTAGAAGAGAAGACAGTTGTTATTTATCAAATTCTAGACTATTTGAACTAAGAAGCAATACAACATCACTAGAAGCTGGAGAGAAGTCACCTTTTGACAAAAAAAGTACTGAAGTGCTATATACATCACAGACCATGGAACCTAAGAACTGGTAGAAGGAACCAGAGTGGCTAGTTTTGTATAGGACTGAACAGGTTACAAAATGCTTAAAATGCTTCCATATATAGATTCTTCTATTTGTTTCTCACACAGTTCCATTTTCAGGATGAAAAAACAGTATCCCAGGGAATTTTAGTACCTTTAGTACTCTATATGGCCCTTAGATCTCTTGGCTGGAAACATAGTGCTCTTTCTGCTCTAGCACAAGGGCTTAGGGAACATCTAGCACCACTGTCTCACTTAAAAATATTTTCTTATTGTGTAGATCAGATCAACCTCAGATAAAAATGCAGCCCATAAAATAGAGTTCTATACCATAAAAATCTATTGAAGCAGACATCTTAAAGTTTATTTCATTAGAATTGTATAATTTTTACCTAGAGTTTTATAAAAAGCATGATTTAAAAACCCAGTTCTGACTTATTGAGGCTTTGCTGTACTATTAAAAAGCAAATGTTTAAATATCATTTGTTTTGTTTTTTTCAGGAAAGACTCTGTTTGCCTCATCATATTTTGGAAGAAAGAGGTCTTGTGAAAGTTGGTGTCACAGTTCAGGCTCTTCTTGAATTACCTACAACCAAGGCATCTCAGCTTTCTACAGCTTGACATAACATTTAAAAATCCTAAATGTCTAGTTTCATTTATTTGAAGTGATTTCAGATATCTCAAATTTATGAATAAGGATGTCTAGTCAAAAATAATTTTATTATTCAAGCCTTAGATTTAAGAAAAATCATGTTAAAACATCAAAATTCAATTTTGAATTGCCCAAACTTCTTTTGAGGGAAAACTTAGACTCAATTTACTAACAGTTACAAACTCTTACAAAAAACTCAATTTACTAAGAGTTTTTGGTAAATTCAAATTCTCTTTTTACTAAGTTAGCTAATAATCTTGATTATTTTTCAATAATCAGATTAATACTAAGTTTAAAATGTGATTTCAATTTAATAATCACATTAGGTTTAATTTTTTTATCATAGGTAAACATCTGGACAAGGTAATCATTTTTTTACCAATTTAAAACTAATTCTATATTTGAGTTATTTAATATACTTGTGATTCTAGTTTATACATAATTTCTTCAGTCTTTGGTCTTAGTTTTATAGAAAAAAAGTGAGTAGAAATTACAGAACTCTGGCTTTATATTGAATTCTTTTAGTATTATAGGTTGGTGCCAAAATATTTTCAGTTGTACTGTAGATTGTTTACATGTGAAGTGCCTGTGTAATTGATGACTCTCATATAGTCTTAAGAATTTTTGGAATTTTTTTTAATGTATCAATGGAATTTTAAAATATTTCAGTAGATTTTGTAAGTTCAGTAATATGTGAGGGTAAATGTGCCTCACATTGTGACATTTGTGTTTCTTTATTTAGTCCATTGCAGTTTTCTTAAACTGGTTATTTCATGTTGTCAGAAAAACGATGTTAATATGCTTAATTTATGCTATTTAATTTTGCAAAACTTAATCATCTTTTGAAATGTATTATTTGAAGAGTATTTTATTTCTGTATTGAAAATGTTACACAAAGCAGTAAGGTTTTTGAGAACTAGCAGAGTATTTAATTATCAAGGACATTTTGATAAAACTGCCAAAGTTTGGGTTTATGTCTTGACTTTCAGAAACGTTACTACATCAGTATGCTGCCTTTGGTTATATTCAGATTCAGAGAGCAGCAGTTGAGGAATAGGTTTTTATTAGAAAATATGTCCATTTGTGGATCCTGTAAATCTTAACTGATCCTCAATTAACATGATGAAATAATATAGACCACTCTAAATCTTTTCATAAGCATACTATTATATAAAGTCCTTGTTTAATTTAAGGATGGATAAACTTACATTGGTAGTAGTGCAGGAATTTTTCAAAAACATCACTGTAATGAATAACTCAGTTTCCTATAGAAAAACTTAACTATAATTGCTTTTGTAGTAGTCAAGCAAGTATCATATCTTAAGTATGTGATTATTTGCACTTGTTACCTCTTAATATGGATGCAACTTATTAGAAATTTTGGCCTGGGTGTTTTGATGATATATATAAAAGGTAAAAACTATTGTGCCAAGTGATATAATAAGGATTGGTTTTAGAGCAACTCTACTTTTTTTGATCAGTTGGCATGAAGCCATATAATTAAGTTTTGGCTTTAGGAAACAGATGTGTTCTTTACATTTCCCAAGGGTCAAATCAAAGCTTTTAAAGAATTAAAGCTTTTTATGACTAAAAGTTTTAAAAATTAAATTATTGGTAATTTATTACTTTAAATATCTGAGCTAATTAGTTATTTTTCAGTTGGATCTAAAATAAGTTGTTGACAAAAATCTCTCTGTCTAGTGAAACTTGGGTAATAAAGTAAGAAATTACAAATATGTACCTTAGTTATTAGTTTTTAATGTAAAAATTTGACAGTGTTACAAATAAAGTGATCATTAAAAAGCTACAGCAATCATTCATACTGCTTTCATAGTTATGCTGTAAAATTCCTCCTGTTAATTAATCTAGATGTTAATTATTTTACAAGTATTTTCATGTTTTGTATCATTGAAATATTAGCGAAATTATAGGCCATTTCCTTATTGCATTTCACTTACTTGTCAATTAATTATTACTTTAAAGAGAAAATATACCAGAACCTCTATAACATTCTTTATTGCAAAGCAAAGTTCCATTTAAGATGGGTCTATCTGAGGTCCATACCATGGCAGTTTTATTTACTGAGTGACAAAAAGGAACACTTCTCAGGCAGTTTCACAGCATAGTACCCAAGCAAACATTATACAAAGTCTCTGATGTATTTCTTTTAGTAGTTTTTGAGTAAGTGTAAAATTTATTCAAAATAGTTTTTATGGTTATTATATATTTACTTCACCAGTTATTGAGTAAGGAATGATTATCATTATTTGAATTGGATTGTGATTTGAAGAATGTTAAGTAATCAGACTAAAATATTTTCTTAGGCCCTAAAACATACAGTAGATAGCTTACTTCCTGCTAAATTTTATTCCTATATGGCACAAGAAAGAAGTGATGTTGGATATGTTAGAACTGAAATAAGGAGTAAAAACACATTACCATTTGTTTAATAATTATCTTTACAGAAGTGCTAGTTTATTGACTTTTCTAACTGAATTTTTTGAATTCAGAAATGTTTGTATTGGTCACAGATCTATCATGATTGATTTTCTGATGCATTTAAAAATAAATGGAACACTAAATGTATATTACCAATGCAAACTGTGTATAAAGTTGAACAAAAAAATTAAAGTCTGAGATTTCTTTTTTCCCTTTCTACCTCTTCTCTTAATATCACAGCATCCATTTTCTATAGGTATTTTATATCTTGTGTCTGTGTTCTCTAGTATGGAAAAATAGACTTTGAGAGGATATTCAAAGTAAGTTTAGTCTAGATTTTCTGTACATCATGGTATTTTTAGTAGGCAATGTTTTCATTAAAAAAAAAATGGTTTCTTCAGATATCTTTACAAAATGATGTCATCCTAATCCTGTACGGGACTCTGCGCTTCCTGTCATTCAAAGTTATAAATAAAGTTATTTGTACTGTGCTCTATTAGTATGCATCAAGTAGCTACCTAAATAAATAAGAAATGTATTATGTACATGTATAAATACATGGAAAAAATAGATTTTTCAGTTAGCAATTTGAATTTTCTAAAACTTTCTTTAGATATCTCAGTCACTTCTAATTCAGAGAAATACAAAGTAATGTATAATTTATAAAGTAGTAATTGAAATTATACCCTAGGGCTATGATTCTTTTTCATTATATAAGCTTTAGGTATACAGCATTATAATTCAAATGTATACATATACTACAAAGTGATCACCATCACAAAGCTAGTTCCATCCATCACTATACAGTTTACCTACTTCAGCTGTATTGCCTTTCCCCCACCCCCTTACCCTCTGATAAACTACTAATCTGATCTTGAAATCTTATCAGTTTGTTTTTGTTTTATTTCTTTTAGATTTCACTTGGCATAATACATTCAAGGTCCATCCTTGTTGTGTAAATGGCAGAATTTCATTCTTTTTTATGGCTGAGTAGATTTTGTTGTGTATATAAACCATATTTTTATTCATCCATCAGTGGATGCTTAGTTTATTTCCATATCTTGATTATTGTAAATAATGCTGCAGTTAACATAGGGGTGCATATATTTTTTTAAATTAATGTTTTGTGTTCTTTAGATAAATACCCAGAAGTGGAATAGCTGGGTCATATGGTAGTTATAGTCTTGATTTTTTGAGGAATTTCTCTGCTGTTTTCCATAGCGGCTCTATCAATTTACTACCCCACCAACAATGTACAATCCCTTTTCTCCACATCCTTGCCAATACTTATTATTTCTTGCCTTTTAAATAATAGCCATTCTTACAGACAGGTGATATCTCATTTTGGTTTTGATATGCGTTTCCCTAATAATTAGTGATGTTGAACATCTTTTCATGTACTTGTTGGTTATCTGTATGTCTTTGGAAAAATGTCTGTTTAGATCCTCTTCATATTTTTAATCAGTTTTTTTTGTTATTGTTGAGTTGTATGAGTTCTTTATTTTGAATATTAACCCTTTATCAGATATGTGATTTGCAAATATCTTCCCCCATTAGGAGGTTGCCATTTTATTTTGATTATGATTTCCTTTGTTGTGTGGAAGCTTTTTAGTTTGATGTAGTCTCATTTGTTTATTTTTACTTTTGTTTCCCTTGAGTCAGATCAGCAAAAACATTTGTAAGACTGATGTCAATGAGGTTGCCACCTATTAAAATTTAATTGTTTTTCATGCTCATATTTTGAAAGTTTGATTTTTGAAATTTACCTCTCAGTACTACATTTGTCATTGACTATTCACTTCTGCTAGTTGGTTCTGACAGTCATATTTCTTTAAAAAATAGTTATATTTATTTTGAATGATTGTATGCTACATTTTCGTGGAGAAAATTGATAAATCCATTCCATAGATTTGTAAAATAGTCTATGTAAAAAACAATGTATTTCATTAAATTTTATATTTTTTAAAATAATTTATTTCTAAAGCAGTTAACTCTGAAATCTTTCTCTGTGTTTTAGAATATTTCACATTAGCTTAAATATAATGCTTTTATGTTTATGGTCCTGTTGCAGATAAATCATTAATATTACTCAGAAGCTCTGGTAATTTTGGCCTATGAAAATGTTAATCAAAAGTATTTTTTAAAACAAATTATAAAGTAGCAGGAAAATTTTCACTATTTGCTGTACTTGTTTCTAGGTACTTTTGATGTTATTTGAAAATTAGCTGGTAAGATTTATATCAGTTGTTTAGTTGCTAAGTCGTGTCTGACATTTTGCAACCCTGCCAGCTTCCTCTGTCCATGGAATTTTCCAGGCAAAATTACTGAAGTGGGTTGCCATTTCCTTCTCCAGGGGATGTTTCCAACCCAGGATCAAACCCGTGTCTCCTACATTGTCAGGCGAATTTTTTACCACTGAACCACCAGGGAAGCCCCATGCGTAGTTCATCGATGGCTCCAATCTATATATTCACAGTCAAAAGTTTTTCATTATTTTCTGTAAAATTCTTACATAGTTATTAAGTCTTCAATTTTGTGAAAATAGACAGTTAAGTAATAGTTAAAAGGAAGCCATTTCTGTTTTTTAAAGAGCATTTTTGAGAGGTGGAGAGAGAACGGAGAGAAGAAAGGACAATTTGGAGATATTTAGAAAATTGATAAATTGGAATCTTGGAGAGGTAAGGCTTTAAGAGGGATAAACTGTACTTTGTTCTGCATTTGTTGCAAAAAGATCAGTTTTTTGAAAAGTAAAAATGTTATTATGACTCTTCATCTTTCTTCAGGTTGGCATAGCAATTTGTGGGCTTTTATTACACTGTGTACATTTTTATTAAATTTATTTACTTTCTTTAAAAATCAGCTGAAATTTTGGTTGAGATTACATTGAATTTAAATATTAATGTGGAGACAATTGATATATTTATAATAGGTCTTCCCATTCAAGAGCATGGAATGTATCTCTATTCAGCTCAACTGTTTCCTATATTAGAGTTAATAATTTTCTCCATAAAGGCATTAGGCCTTCCTGATTAAGTTAATGCCTAAGTTTTTTTTATTTGGATGCAATTGTGAATGGTATATTTTAAATTCTATTAATTGATTGTTGCTGGCATAAGAAAATGCTATTGATTTTGTATCTGGAAGTCTTGCTTAACTCTTCATAGTTTTAATGATTTGCTAATTCTACACATTCTTCTATGCAAATGATCATATAATTTTCAAATAATGATAGCTTTAAGGTCTTCCTTCTAATCCCTAAACTTCTTTATATTTTATGTATTTCTATAACATTGTCCAGGACCTGCAATACTATGTTAAACTGCAGTGATAGCTGGCTGCTTTGTATTCATTTTGGTTTTAATGGAAATATAGCTAATGTTATTCCATTAAGTATAATATTTTCTATAAGTTTTTGAGCATTTATCAAGTACCCAGCTTACATGGCTTTTAAAAATAATCATAAATAGAAGTTGAACCTTACCAAATATATTTCTGCATCAATTGTAATTTAATCCAATAGTCTATTTATGCAAAGATTTCTATTAACAGATTTTCTGATGTTGACTCAACTTTGTATTCATAGGATAAATATTTCTTTATAATGATTTTTTTAAACCTCGTATTTTATTTGGCTGGCCTTATGGTTATGTGCACCTGCTCTCATTACTGTAGTGTAATGCGTATTTCAAGGAGATGCAGACTAGAGACAAAACCAAAACATAAACCTCTTCTTTTCCTAAGTGTTCCCCTCATTGCTGCCTCCAACTAACCTTTGCACAGACTTCAGCCCCCTGTCACACCTTCACAGGGTGTTTTCAGGGATTTGTTAAAATTAGTTATTTGGGTCTATGTTTATCTGTATAGTTTCTTGAAAATTAATGGGGAAAAAAGCTAGTAATCTTGCTAGTTTTCCATCATTGACAGGACCTTTGGAAGTCTTGTTTAGGTATTTTATGTATGAACTACTATTAAACCAAAGTCCCCTCTTTTGTATTTGTACAGTTTAGTTTTTGAACCTTTACATTTCTTCTCAATACATTTTATCTTGTTATTTGTCAAACCTTTCCAAAATATTTTTTGAGTTTTGATTCTGCAGTCCAAAATTTTATAATCACACCATTTATGTCTTCATGTAAGTCTTTATACATTGTGACGTTCAGCATTTTATGAATGTGGTAGTCTGGTTGAGATCTTATTCACTTAATAGCAATCAACACTGTGAATGTAATTTGTCAACCAGTTACGAACCTATCACAGTCACCTAGGTCAGTGCTTCTCCAACTTTAATGTGCACACAATTTACCTGGAAATCTTGTTAAAATGAACCGATCAAGTAAGTCTGGGAAGAGTCTGAGATTTTGCATTTATAACAAGCTTTTATGTGAGGTTGTTGCTGATAGTCTGTGGAACAGACTTTGAGTAGCAAGGACCTAGGTACATTTCTTAATCACAAATAATCATGAGCAGCTTTGTAAGTAACTTCTTCAGGAATAAAATACATTAAAAATAAGACTTTCCCTGACTTGCCTGCCAGGAAAAACCATAAAAAGAAATTAAATTTGCTCTATAAACTGCCACAGGAAGCTGCCTACTAATCTCACTGTACATTGCCCAGGAACCTGAAAGCACTGAAGATGCAATTTTTGGTTAACAGTATTATTAGTAATGAGCCCTATTTTGGGCCAGCTTAGTTTCTGCCAAGTCTTCAACAAATTCAGACAGATTGACAAATTAGACCAAAATACTTTGAAATTCTCATTCACTTACTTCCATCTATTTACCTGTATGTTTCTAGGCTCCTGGTTATGATGAAAATGTGGAGGAATGCTTGATATACAGATATGATTGATTTAAAAATCATGTAGATAATGGTAAGTAGGTGTTCCTGAAGTTTCAGAGTGCCTGTAGTTAGTTTCCACATATTTTAGACATGCCATGAAAAGCTACTTTTGCTTAGCTTAATTCATTTCAATTATTTATGAAAAATATTTATTAAGCAAAAATAAGAGTTAAAAATTTGTCTGGAATATTGGTATCAGTGCAGTTCACATATTTTAATGAGATGTAGATGTTTAGAACAGTACTTCAAGATAGTCTTTTTCCCATGTTATTATAACTGAAATAACATGAGAACCATCCACCTCCTTAAAAGTGCTTGATTATATATATATATATATATATATATATATATATATATGTATAAAATAATAGTTACGAGGTCATACTACAAAAATAAATATATTGCTGAAGACATTGCTGAACCGATAATAAGGCATGATAGCTGCAGATTAGCTTGATGTTTTCTGAAAAAATTCTGTTTTGTCAGTTGCATGGGACTTGAGGATAAGAGGTAAAATCTGAGATTTTTCAAAGTTGGCATTCCAAAAGGAGAATGTGGCATAAAGCTTAAACTTCAAAAGGTTGTGTAATAAGGAGTAAAAGGAAACTTGCCTTGCTTGACTTTGACATTAAGTGGAAAAGAAAAAAAAAATCTCTCATAAGTATTTAAAACCTCAAATTAACCATCTCCAGCATGGGCTTGTAACTTATTGCACAATTTTTTTGTGTATATTCCAAAAGCCTCACACATAGAGTTTAATTGAAATGTACTCAGATTGGTAATGTTTCCAGGTAACTGAACAAAGCAAAATAGTTTCTGTTCTGGAGGACTGAATCTTCAATGACAAATTCTCAGAGTCCTATAGAATATAAACTCACAGTCAAATTTCAAAAACAAACCACAAGAAAACAAGGGTTCAGCACAGATGATAGAAAATAGACTAAGAAGTGAAAAGACTTTAGATGTTGAAATTACTGAGCACAGAATATAAAAGATTTTTGAAAGTGTTTGGAAATATTAAATATGGAAATTGACAGTATGAATAAAGGACCAAAGACTATAAAAAAGACCAAGCAGATGTTTTTAAAACTATCAAAATGATCTAGAAATAAAGTTATAATCACTACATTTAAAAAATTCAGTGAACAGATTTTGGAGCACAGAGGTAGCTGAAGAGAGAATGAAGAAGAAATTACCTGGAATTCATCAAAGTGAGGAAAAGAGAAATTTAGACATGGAAGATAAAAGGGGGAAGGTCTAATCTTTATAATGGGATTTCCAAAAGAAGAGGTAAAAGAAAATGGGCGAGGGAATATTTGAATAGAAGAAACCTGAAATTTACCAAAATGGAATAAAAAAAAAAGATAATTCTTAAAGAGACCAACAAATCTCAGGCAAAATAAATAAATATCCAAACTTACAAACAACTATAGAATGCCAGAGGAAAAGCAAAAGACAAAGCACTAAGAGAGAAATGAGCTACAAACTATCAGTGATTATGCTGATTACTTACTTCTCTAAAACAACAATGAAAGCTAGAAGACGGTAGAATAATATCCTCATTATCTATTAGAAAATCATTATCAACATAGAATTGTATAGTCAGACTGGTTTTTGAAAACTAGGACAAATTATTTATAAAGGAAATCAACCCTGAATATTCACTGGAAGGACTGATGCTGAAGCTGAAGCTCCAATACTTTGGCCACCTGATGTAAAGAGCTGATTCATTGGAAAAGACCCTGATGCTGGGAAAGATTGAAGGCAGGAAGAGAAGGGGACTACAGAGGATGAGATGGTTGGATGTTATCACCAACTCAATGGACCTGAGTTTGAGCAAACTCCGGGAGATGGTGAAGGACAGGAAAGTCTGCATGCTGCAGTCCATGGGGTCCCAAAGAGTCAGAAATGACTGACTGACTCAACGACAACAACAACTAAGATTGTTTACCACTCATAGAATCACATTAATGAAAAATTTAAAGGAAGCACTTTAGGCAGAGAGAAAATGATGTGAGATCATCTGAGATTCAAGAACAAATGATAAATAAGGGTAAAGCTAAACATATGGGTAAATCAGAATAAAAATTGACTGTTATAACAGTGGTGGCTAAAAAGACTATATATGATAAAATACCAGACCTTATTTAACATACCTTGAGAGGAAAGTGTAAGTTGAGTTATGGTTCTATGATGCTTATCTTTTCAGGAGAAGGTAAGATTTTTATTTTTTAACTTTGGACTTTAAGCATGTATAAGAATATATAGTAGCAACTAAAAGATTAAAGAAAAAATATTCTAAAACAAGAAGAGGAATGGTTTGAGAAAAAGAGTCAATCAAAATAGAAGGATGATGAGAGAAGCCCTTCCACACTGGTAGTGTATGGACCTCTGGAAATCAGTTCCTTCATAGAAAATGAGAACAGCAAAATTTGTTGAAATTAACTCTTTTCACAACTCTGAAAATTTACCAAAGCCTTGTGACAACCCATTTAAGAGAAATGAATGAATCTCAGTAAAATAGTAATCATTATGAAATTTTGACTTGCCCTGTTTCCATTCTCCTTTCATGAGCCCTGGGGTAGCCTTGAAAACCAATAGTCTCAGGACCCTGTGAGCTGTGAATAACTACAGCCTTGCATACATAAAAAGGAACAGAATGGGTTTGGAGCTCCCCAAAGAGCCTCATTCCCAGAACATTTGACCTTTTGGTATTTCTCTAGGCAATCCTCATTATCAGAACTGGCTTTTGTTTGACCTGACTCTGGGCTTGCTTGATGAGCAAAGTATCCTTAGGACACTTTTCATTAAAAAAAAAAAAAAATAGAAGCAGTTGTTTAACATCACAGTCTCTTCAGGGGGCATCAATAGATGGGACAAACAGGCAGCAGGCAAAAAAACTTAAAAATCTGGGGAATGAAATGTCCATGGGGATCTTTGAAAAGGTCTGATGTATCCCTGGGGATCTAGATTGCCATAAATATGTGCACGTCTGAGCACATACCCAAGAAAGAACTGAGAAGACCTAATCTCTTATCTGGCTGGTCTTGAAGTTCTGCAAAAGCAGGAAATAAAAGCTAAGATGGGATTGTTAACTGCCAATATTGTAGGCATTTGTCAACAAACCTACCTCAGTAAAAGGTAGGAGGCTTACTAGTTTGAGGTGGTTGAGGTAACTGCTATTCAGTCATTAGCTGCCCACTCAGCTATCTGAACAGAGGCTTCAGTGGCCACAAAAGGCAAAGAATATAATCTCTGAAGAATTAGTTAAGGGAAGACACTAAACAAATATCAACAACACACCCTGGGGAAGGAAAATCTGATTTCCAGAGTTGCCACATTATATTATTTAAAACATTCAATTGTCAACAACAAAAAATTGCAAGACACACAAAGAAATGGGAAATTATGGTGCATACACATAAGAAGTGTAGTCAGTAGAAACTACTGAGGAAGTCAGTAGAAACTACTGAGGAAGCCCTGAATTTTGATATACCAGTACTAGTCAATGAATACAAATAAGCAATTATAAATATGTTCATCTGTGTCTCTTTTTCTGTTTTGCATATTGGGTTATCATTACCATTTTTTTAAATTCCATATATATGTGTTAGTATACTGTATTGGTCTTTATCTTTCTGGCTTACTTCACTCTGTATAATGGGCACAGATGCGCAGAACAGACTTTGGGACTCTGTGGGAGAAGGCAAGGGTGGGATGTTCTGAGAGAATAGCATTGAAACAAGTATACTATCAATGGTGAAACACCACCAGCCCAGGTTGGATGCATGAGACAAGTGCTCAGGGCTGGTGCACTGGGAAGACCCAGAGGAATGGGATGGGGAGGGAGGCGGGAGGGGGGATCAGGATGGGGAAGACATGTAAATCCATGGCTGATTCATGTCAATGTATGGCAAAAATCACTACAATATTGTGAAGTAGTTAGCCTGTAACTAATAAAAATAAATGAAAAAAGAATATGTTCAAAAAATCAAAGGAAACCATGTATCAAGAGTTGAAAGAAGTATGAAAATGATGTTCACCAAATAGAGAATATCAATAAAGAGAATTTATAAGGCAGAACCAAATAGAAATTTCACAGTTGAAAAGTGCAGTTCATTAGAGTCAGTCTCAAAAGCAGATTTGAGCTAGCGGAAGAAATAATCAGATGTGTTTAAGATAGGATAGTTGAGATTATCCAGTGTGAGGAACAGAAAAAAAAAGATGAAAAAAAAAATGAATAGAAACCTGTGGGACACCATCAAACATACTTACACATAAAACTTCTCAAATTTGATGAAAACATTAATCTACCCATCCAAGAAGCTCAACAAATCCCAAGTAGGATAAACTCAAAGAGATAACACTCCAAGACAAATCATGATCAAAGTGTTAAAAGAAAATTAGAGAAACTTGAAAACAGCAAGTAAAAAATGACTTATTATGTACAAAAGAACTTTAATAAGATTCACCAGATTCCACTCACCAGAAAGAATGGAAGCCAGAAGGCAGTGGGAGTTTGGTGCCACAAAATGTGGGAGTTGAAGATAATTGACAACAGAAGGTTGAAGTGTTAGAACATGAAATATAAATTTTATAGGAAAGAAAAGCAAAGACAAAAGGTTTATATGGATTAAGTAGATGGGTCTGTGAGATGGTTGAAGAACTGATGTCTTGATATTGGTAGGGGTGAGAATCCTGAAAATATCCTCAAATGGTATAGTGACAAATTTATTTCAGAAATAATTAGTTCTGGGTGACTGACTGCAAGGTCCAGAGGGTTGTCATGGAAGTGCACAACTGAAATGGGGTAGAAGTTATGGAAGACAGAGACTAAGGTCCCATCACTTACCCAGAGGTAAATTGAATATGGGAGAAATAATAGCCTCTACCTGACAGTATAGCAGGAGAAATATTATCCAGAGATAAACCTGTTCAAATCAAAGTTAGAGAGGGAAATTGCAGTCAGTGAAGAAACTTCAGTTGTAGCATAGTTAAAACATTCTGAAGGTTTTAAAGGAGAAGTAAGAGATAGAGATCAGTGGTAGATTCAGTCAGGTGAAAAGAATAGGTAGAAGGTGAATAGAGAGCTGAATGAACTTAGGTTCATACAGAAATGACAGATGTGTGAATTAAGCTGCTTGACAGTTATAAGAAATCCTGGCTTTTCCTTTAGTGGGTGTTGACAAACAGCTGTAGGTCCATTGCACTTCTAAGAGGATATGAGTCTTGGATTCAAGGGAGGAAGTTATTTTCT
Source organism: Cervus elaphus (assembly GCF_910594005.1). NCBI lineage: Eukaryota > Metazoa > Chordata > Mammalia > Artiodactyla > Cervidae > Cervus > Cervus elaphus. The sequence continues at coordinate 38,103,496 of NC_057848.1, read as the reverse complement.
GGCTTGAATTTCTAAGGGGTTTGACTCATAGCTCTAAAGATTCAGAGTAGATGTGAGGCTCCTATTACCTCTTTTTCATTTCACTAATTCTTTTGAAGAGTCCAGATGTTCTGGATGGAAGAGTCCAGTAGATGTTCTGCAGAATGTCTTACATTCTGGATGTGTTTGAAGTTTTCCTTATGATTACTTTCAGGTGAAACATCTCTAGTGAGAAGATGATGTGTGTTAGTCGCTCAGTTGTGTCTGACTCTTTATAATGCTATGGACTATAGCCCGCCAGGCTCCTCTGTCCAGGGAATTCTCCAGGCAAGAATACTGGAGTAGGTAGCCATTCCCTTCTCCAGGGGATCTTCCTTTACCATCTGAGCCACTGGTGAAACATATCTAGTGAGAAGATAACATGAGCAGTGTGTATAATTCTCACAGCATCACATTAGGATGCATATCATGTCAAGCCATTCCATTATTATTGAGGTCAAGCTTGACCACTAGGTTAGTGTGACTACCAGATCTATCTATTGTAAAGCACTATTTCCCTTTCGGTCTAATCAGCCACAGCTTGTGGGTGAATAGGGTCATTTGGTATAGACTATGGTGATGTATACCCAGCAGGGATGTGAAAAACAGGCAATAAGCCATCACTGGTATATACAAATAATCAAAAGATGATAATCAATTGACAAGAACTGTAAGAGAATTGCTTATAGAAACATACATGAGGGAGCAATCATCTATGTGTGCCTAGAGAAGGCTATGGTTTTTCCAGTGGTCATGTATGGATGCGAGAGTTGGACTGTGAAGAACACTGAGCACCGAAAAATTGATGCTTTTGAACTGTGTTGTTGGAGAAGACTCTTGAGAGCCCCTTGGACTGCAACCAGATCCAACCAGTCCATTCTAAAGGAGATCAGTCCTGGGTGTTCATTGGAAGGACTGATGCTGAAAGTGAAACTCCAGTACTTTGGCCACCTCATGCGAAGAGTTGACTCATTGGAAAAGACCCTGATGCTGGGAGGGATTGGGAGCAGGAGGAGAAGGGAATGACAGAGGATGAGATGGTTGGATGGCATCACCAACTCGATGGACATGAGTTTGAGTAAACTCCGGGAGTTGGTGATGGACAGGGAGGCCTGGCGTGCTGCGATTCATGGGGTCGCAAAGAATCGGACACGACTGAGTGACTGAATGGAACTGAGAGTGGAGATGGAGGCTGTGGAGGAGATAAGGGAAAGCTGTGGAGCAAAGGTGATATTTGAAAATTAAGTCTTTCAAGATGAGTTAGGGTTTATTAGTGGTTGAAAGTGATGGGGGGAGAAAGCATGAGGGGAAAAAAGGTAGAGGCCTGAAATTATATGGTTTAGCTGTGAGAAAAAAAGTCCTGAGTGCTAGCATATAAGATGCATGTAAATGAGTGACTGGGAGATAAGTTCGGAAAGGTAGACTAGAAGAGGTAGTAAAAAACCCTGAACTCCATGCTAAGGAGTTTAGCCATGATTCTGTAAGAAATGATGCTAAGGAATGTTTCTAAGCAAAGGAATATTCATATTGGGCTTTTGGAGACAAGATTGACAAGAAATCTGAGACAGGTTTTTGTGAAAAATGTTGAGGACACAGATTAGGCAGTGGCAGTGGGTAGGAGAGGAAGGGGCTAATATGAGAGACATTTTAGGGTGAAATCAACAGAAGTTAATGAGCGGTTACATATAGGCATTGGAGGGAAAGTCAAGTATATTCTAGACTTGAATCATATTAATGGTGATGCCCTTACCAATATAAGGAAGGGAGTAGGAGAAGCAGATCTGGAACATTACAGTTAAGTTCCACATATATTGAATTTGAGTTCCTTATAGTTTTCTATTGTAATTTTTGTTGATTTTTTCCTCTTTCTAAGCTTTTTTCTTCCATTTTTTTTTCCATATTCATATTTGGATCACAGGGAGTAGATTGGAGTGATGTGAACAACACAGGTTCCAAGTAGGCCTGCAAGATATGTCCTTTGACTTAAAAGATAACCAGGAAGGAATCAATCAGTTGTTCCCTGGGGTTATACATTGGCATATCTGAACAAACTTGAATTAAAATTCTAGGGAAGACCTGTTCTTTTTTTTTTTTTTTTTCCAGTGGGTTTTGTCATACATTGATATGAATCAGCCATGGATTTACATGTATTCCCAATCCCGATCCCCCCTCCCACCTCCCTCTCCACCCGATTCCTCTGGGTCTTCCCAGTGCACCAGGCCGGAGCACTTGTCTCATGCATCCCACCTGGGCTGGTGATCTGTTTCACCATAGATAGTATACATGCTGTTCTTTTGAAATATCCCACCCTCACATTCTCCCACAAAGTTCAAAAGTCTGTTCTGTATTTCTGTGTCTCTTTTTCTGTTTTGCATATAGGGTTATCGTTATCACCTTTCTAAATTCCATATATATGTGTTAGTATGCTGTAATGTTCTTTATCTTTCTGGCTTACTTCACTCTGTATAATGGGCTCCAGCTTCATCCATCTCATTAGGACTGGTTCAAATGAATTCTTTTTAATGGCTGAGTAATATTCCATGGTGTATATGTACCACAGCTTCCTTATCCATTCATCTGCTGATGGGCATCTAGGTTGCTTCCATGTCCTGGCTATTATAAACAGTGCTGCTATGAACATTGGGGTGCACGTGTCTCTTTCAGATCTGGTTTCCTCAGTGTGTATGCCCAGAAGTGGGATTGCTGGGTCATATGGCAGTTCTATTTCCAGTTTTTTAAGAAATCTCCACACTGTTTTCCATAGCGGCTGTACTAGTTTGCATTCCCACCAACAGTGTAAGAGGGTTCCCTTTTCTCCACACCCTCTCCAGCATTTATTGCTTGTAGACTTTTGGATAGCAGCCATCCTGACTGGCGTGTAATGGTACCTCATTGTGGTTTTGATTTGCATTTCTCTAATAATGATTGATGTTGAGCATCTTTTCATGTGTTTGTTAGCCATCTGTATGTCTTCTTTGGAGAAATGTCTGTTTAGTTCTTTGGCCCATTTTTTTATTGGGTCATTTATTTTTCTGGAATTGAGCTGCAGGAGTTGCTTGTATATTTTTGAGATTAATCCTTGGTCTGTTGCTTCATTTGCTATTATTTTCTCCCAATCTGAGGGCTGTCTTTTCACCTTGCTTATAGTTTCCTTTGTAGTGCAAAAGCTTTTAAGTTTCATTAGGTCCCATTTGTTTAGTTTTGCTTTTATTTCCAATATTCTGGGAGGTGGGTCATAGAGGATCTTGCTGTGATTTATGTCGGAGAGTGTTTTGCCTATGTTCTCCTCTAGGAGTTTTATAGTTTCTGGTCTTACATTTAGATCTTTAATCCATTTTGAGTTTATTTTTGTGTATGGTGTTAGAAAGTGTTCTAGTTTCATTCTTTTACAAGTGGTTGACCAGTTTTCCCAGCACCACTTTTTAAAGAGGTTGTCTTTTTTCCATTGTATATCCTTGCCTCCTTTGTCAAAGATAAGGTGTCCATAGGTTCGTGGATTTATCTCTGGGCTTTCTATTCTGTTCCATTGATCTATATTTGGAAGACCTGTTCTTAAAAGATTTGTGTACCTACTCATTGATAATGCTTTATGAAGTGACTAGAACCATTTAATTTCCCAGTCAAATGAGAAAATCAACCCACAGATAGAACCTTAAGTAGCAGATAAAATGTTTCTCGTTCTTTAGAAGCTTAGGATTTGCTATATCAGCCCCAGTCAAGACAAATCAAGTGTTTCCTTTTTCTTGAACTTCTTTGTTTTTCTGACAAAGCTGTTTTTATTTATGATATCCAATTCCACTGAACTCTCTGATTTCAATAGACACTAAAAATAAATTCCCTAGAGAAGAAAAAACTAATGAACAAGGAAATTAAGCTAACGTTATGACATGGAACTGCATGCACAGCTGGCTACACACTAATAAACAACATCCAAAAAGACTTGTGTTCTGAAGAACATTTCCTTAATTATGGTCATGATCTGTGCCTTCCAAGAATAATATAGTGTATGTAATATTTTAACAAGGGTAGAAAAGACGTTAGTAACAAGGTCTCTATTTTTATTAGAATTTTTCAGGTCATGACATATATAAAAATGTCTATTATATATTTCTAGGAAAGTAGGATAAGAAATATTTAAGCTGTAAAAAGTTGATAATTTTGAAAATATTTTAAAATGCGAATGGTAGATTTATGAAACTTTAAATAAAACCTCAAGATTTCTAGAATGCTCAGGAGTTTCAAGGCATGGGTGTCCCCCCACCCCGCATTAAAGCAAGTTCCTTCTTTGGAAGTTTCATTGCCAATTTCCTTTTTGTTTAATTTAAGATATGTTGTGTAATGGGCAGAGTTTATAACTCAGTCTTCCCAGATATAATTTAATGTTCTTTCTCTGGTATGTCCTAGTTTTTTCTAGTCTAACGATTGTCTAATATAACTTTGACTGTGAATGTTACTTGAGGTGTGAAAACAAACTGAGATTAAAGCATTCTAATGGGGAAAAAAGAGCCATAATATATGTTTGCCTGTACTTCATATTTTCCTGTTTATTATTTGGCTTTCATTTTGTATACTTCCTCTATTTGTGCCGAGAAATTTCACACTGATTCTGTATCTTCCAGTCTACTAGATCGATCCTCTCTGGATTAGGAATTAAAGAACAGTGATTAGGAAATGAAGTATAGAATGAGAAATCTGCAGAAAAAGGGGAAACTTGAAGATCTGGAGATGGACCTAATCAAATTTATGAAGCAGACAAACATGTTTCTTTCATAGCTTCTGTTCTCCTTGTTCAGCCTCTCTCCCCACCTCCATTATCTTACTTTTGCTTTTTCATCCCCTTCCTGTCTAGCTTGATTTTACTCCCTATAGGGCCTTGACCTTTGCTAGCTTGACAGCTGTTTCCTCTAAGATAATAATGGATGCATCTAAAAGTATCCTTAGTACAAGTATTTGCATTTTGCTAAAAGGAGATCAGTCCTGAATATTCATTGGAAGACTGATGCTGAACCTGAAGCTCTAATACTTTGGCCACCTGATGTGAAGAACTGGCTCTTTAGGAAAGACCCTAATGCTGGAAAAGACTGAAGGCAGGAGGAGAAGGGGATGACAGAGGATGAGACATTTGGATGGTATCACCGACTTGATGGACATGAGTTTGAGCAAGCTCTGGGAGTTGGTGCTGGACAGGGAAGCCATAGGGTTGCAAAGGGTTGGACATCACTGAGCCACTGAACTGAAAAGTCTGTTACAGAGTGGAATTCTCTCTAGGTTCAGTAATGAGTGCCTATATCTTAATGGAATTTGCTTCACCATTTGTATATGGGTGTACTTCGTGCTCCTAATTTTCATACCTCTCACTTTCATATCTGCTTCCCTCTCAGACTTCAGTCTTTCGGCTACCCAAGTCTGACCAGGCTTTGTACATGTTCAGTTCCCAAAAGGTATTGCTACTCTCACCAGGAGAGTCAAAGTGAAGTGTGATGAATATGTGTATGAGGAGAGTGAACTATACCTAAATGTATACACACAAACATGCAGGGACAGGTTTGCAGACTGTACTGAGAACTATAATTCCAGTCTGTAAAGAATGAAGACTCTTCCAGTGAACATATAATAAATAACAATATAAGAACCTCTTTCATGGGGGACATCTGGTTGACTACTGCATTCAGGGAAAGGATTTTATCTACTTCAGGAAATCTTTTATCTGTCATTATTATTATTTTTGAATTGTTTTCCAGTGAACTATGATTGTCAGATCTGTGATATAGGCTTAAAAATGATCTTTTATATTAGTTATTCTGAAACTACTTAGTAAGTGTCTCTCTCTACCTCTCTCTCTCTGTGTATTCCCTTTGAATTAGCTTTTCTCTCCTTTTCCATGGGAATAGTATGTATTTTCAGGGATCAAAACTATTCCCTGGTGCTCTAGGGAACATAAGACATAACTAAGATGGCCTTGGGAAATATGGGATGGAAGAGAGAATGCATAAAGGCTTTATTCTTTTCAAGGCCACTCTGGTCATAAAGATAGACCAGGAAAAAAAAGGAAAAAAAAAATTCTAAACCTTGCCAGGCCATGAGGAAATCATCTCTTTCAGTATGATGTTCTACAATTACTGTGGAAAACAGTTTGAATAAACAAAGGTACAGATGGGACTATAGACATACCCATTTTATTGTGCTTTGCAGATACTGTGTTTTTTTTTTTTAATTAATTCAGTTAGTTCAGTTCAGTTCAGTCACTCAGTCGTGTCTGACTCTTTGCGACCCCATGAACTGCAGAATGCCAGGCCTCCCTGTCCATCACCAACTCCCTGAGTTCACCCAAACCCATGTCCATTGAGTCGGTGATGCCATCCAGTCATCTCATCCTCTGTCGTCCCCTTCTCCTCCTGCCCTCAATCTTTCCCAGCATCAGGGTCTTTTCACATGAGTCAGCCCTTGGCATCAGGTGGCCAAAGTATTGGAGTTTCAGCTTCAGCATCAGTCCTTCCAATGAATATTCAGGACTGATTTCCTTTCGGATGGACTGGTTGGATCTCCTTGCAGCCCAAGGTACTCTCAAGAGTCTTCTCCAACACCACAGTTCAAAAGCGTCAATTCTTTGGGGCTCAGCTTTCTTTATAGTCCAACTCTCACATCCATAGTTTTTCCACTGGAAAAACCATAGCCTTGACTAGATGGACTTTGTTGACAAAGTAATGTCTCTGCGTTTCAATATGCATAGTTAGTTTCAATATGCAATAAGTTAGTCATAACTTTCCTTCCAAGGAGTAAATGTCTTTTAATTTCATGGCTGCAATCACCATCTGCAGTGATTTTGGAGCCCAGAAAAATAAAGTCATCGCTGTTTCCATTGTTTCCCCATCTATTTGCCATGAAGTGATGGGACCAGATGCCATGATCTTAGTTTTCTGAATGTTGAGCTTCAAGCCAACTTTTTCACTCTCCTCTTTCACCTTCATCAAGAGGCTCCTTAGTTCTTCTTCACTTTCTGCCATAAGGGTGATGTCATCTGCATATCTGAGGTTATCGATATTTCTCCCAACAATTTTGATTCCAGTTTGTGCTTCCTCCAGCCCACCGTTTCTCATGATGTACTCTGCATATAAGTTAAATAAACAGGGTGAAAATATACAGCCTTGATGCACTCCTTTTCCTTTTTGGAACCAGTCTGTTCTTGCATGTCCAGTTTTACCTGTTGCTTCCTGACCTGCACATAGGTTTCTCAAGAGGCAGGTCAGGTGGTCTGGTATTCCCATTTCTTTCAGAATTTTCCACACATTTGAAGGCTTTGGCAATCAATAAAGTAGAAATAGATGTTTTTCTGGTATTCTCTTGCTTTTTTGATGGTCCATCGGATGTTGACAATTTGATCTCTGGTTCCTCTGCCTTTTCTAAAACCAGCTTGAACATCTGGAAGTTTAGGGTTCACATATTGCGGAAGTCTGGCTTGGAGAATATTAAGCATTACTTTACTAGCGTGTGAGATGAGTGCAATTGTGCGGTAGTTTGAGCATTCTTTGGCATTGCCTGCCTTTGGGATTGGAATGAGAACTGACCTTTTCCAGTCCTGTGGCCACTGCTGAGTTCTCCAAATTTGCTGGCATATTGAGTGCAGCACTTTCACAGCATCATCTTTCAGGATTTGAAATAGCTCAACTGGAATTCCATTGCCTACGCTAGCTTTGTTCATAGTGATGCTTTCTAAGGCCCATTTGACTTCACATTCCAGGATGTCTGGTTCTAGGTGAGTGATCACACCATTGTGATTATCTGGGTCATGAAGATCTTTTTTGTACAGTTCTTCTGAGTATTCTTGCCACCTCTTCTTAATATCTTCTGCTTCTGTTGGGTCCCTACCATCTCTGTCCTTTATCGAACCCACCTTTGCATGAAATGTTCCCTTGATATCTCTCATTTTCTTGAAGAGATCGCTAGTCTTTCCCATTCTACTTTTTTCCTCTATTTTTTGCATTGATCGCCGAGGAAGGCTTTCTTATCACTCCTTACTATTCTTTGGAACTCTGCATTCAGATGGGTATATCTTTCCTTTTCTCCTTCACTTTTCACTTCTCTTCTTTTCACAGCTATTTGTAAGGCCTCCTCAGACAGCCATTTTGCTTCTTTGCATTTCTTTTTCTTGGGGATGGCCTTGATTCCTGTCTCCTGTACAATGTCATGAACCTCTGTCCATAGTTCATCAGGCACTCTGTCTATCAGATCTAGTCCCTTAAATCCATTTCTCACTTCCACTGTATAGTCATAAGGGATTTGATTTAGGTCATACCTGAATGGTCTAGTGGTTTTCTTCACTTTCTTCAATTTCAGTCTGAATTTGGCAATGAGGGGTTCATGATCTGAGCCACAGTCAGCTCCTGGTCTTGTTTTTGCTGACTGTATAGAACTTCTTTATCTTTGGCTGCAAATAATATAATCAATCTGATTTCAGTGTCGAATATCTGGTGATGTCCATGTGTAGAGTCTTCTCTTGTGTTGTTGGGAGAGGGTGTTTGCTATTACCAGTGCGTCCTCTTGGCATAAGTCTATTAGCCATTGCCCTGCTTCATTCCATACTTCAAGGCCAAATTTGCCTGTTACTCCAGGTGTTCCTTGACTTCCTACTTTTGCATTCCAGTCCCCTATAATGAAAAGGACATCTTTTTTGGGTGTTAGTTCTAAACGGTCTTGTAGGTCTTCATAGAACCATTCAACTTTGGCTTCTTCAGCATTACTGGTTGGGGCATAGGCTTGGATTACCGTGATATTGAATGGTTTGCCTTGGAAATGAACAGGGAACATTCTGTCGTTTTTGAGATTGCATTCAAGTACTGCATTTTGGACTCTTTTGTTGAGTATGATGGCTACTCCATTTCTTCTAAGGGATTCTTGCCCACAGTAGTAGATATAATTAATTTATTTATTTTAATTGAAGGCTAATTACTTTACAATATTGTGGTGCTTTTTGCCATACATTCACATGAATCAGCCATGGTGTACATGTGTTACCCGTCCTGAACCCATCCCTCCTCTGTTCCCATCCCATCCCACAGGGTGTTTTCTTTACAAACTTTTTTTGTTTGTGGCATCTCGGCTTCAAGCAAGTCAATTGGCGCCATTTTCCAAACAGCATTTGTTCACTTTGTGTTTCTGTCACATTTTGGTAATTCTCACAGTATTTTAAACTTTTTCATCATTGTTACATCTGTTATGGTGGTTTGTGATCAGTGATCTTTAATGTTGTAGTTGTTTTTGAGTGCCATGTACTCCATTCGTATAAAATGGTGAACTTAATTGATAATCATTGTGTGTGTTCTGACTATTCCATTGGCCAGCCATTTCCATATTACTCCCCCTCTCCTCAGGCCTCACTATTCTTCCCTATAACAATATTGAAAATAGGCTAATTAATAATCCTACAGTGGCCTCTGAGTGTTTAAGTGAAAGAAATAATCACATTTCTCTCACTTTATTTACTTATTTAGTTAGTTATTTCCCCTACCAGGAATGGAACCTAGGCCCTGGGTAGTGGAAGTGCAGAGTCCTAATCACTGGACCACATTTCTCACACTTTAAATCAACAGCTAGAAATGATTAAACTTAGTGAGGAAGATGTGTGTTGAAAGCTGAGACAAGGCTAAAAGCTAGGCCTCTTGTGCCAGTTAAATTGTGCATGCAAATGAAAAAATTGCGAAGGAGATTGAAAGTGCTACTCCAGTGAACACATGAGTGATAACAAAGCAAAACAACTGTGTTGCTATGCAAACGTTTTAGTAACTGGATAGATGGTCAAACAAACCACAATATTCCTTTAAGCCAAAGCCTAATCCAGAGCAAGTCTAACTCTATTCAATCTATGATGTCTGAGAGAGTTGAGGAAGCTACAAAAGAAAAGTTTGAAGTTAGCAGAGATTGGTTCATGAGGCTTAAGGAAAGAAGCCATCTCTATAACAAGTGCTGCAGCAAGTTATCCAGACTATCTAGCTAAGATGCTTAATGAAGTTGGCTCAACTAAACAATAGATTTTCAATGTAGATGAAACAGCCTTCCATTGGAAGACAATACCATCTTGGACTTTGATAGCTAGAGAGAAGTCAGTTCTTGCCTTCAAAGGACAAGGTCTTATTAAGGGCTAATGCAGCTGGTAACTTTAAATTGAAGCCAATGTTCATTTACCATTCTGAAAATCCCATGTACATTATATCTACTTTGCCTGTGCTCTGTAAATGGAACAGTAAAACCTGGATGACAGCACATCATGTTTACAACATGGTTTACTGAATATTTTAAGCCCACTGTTGAAACTTACTGCTCAGGAAAAAAGATTATTTTCAAAGTATCCCAGCTCATTGAAAATGCACTGAGTCACCCAGAAGCTCTGATGGAGATATACAATAAGATTGATGTGTTTTCATGCCTGCTAACATATCAATTCTGCAACCCATGGAGCATGGAGATATTTAGAATTTCAAGTCTTACAATTTAAAAATTTTGTAAATCTATAGTTACCATAGTGATTCCTCTGTTGGATCTGTGCAAAGTCAGCTTAAAACCTTCTGGAAAGAATTCACCATTCTAGGTGCCATTAAGAATATTGCTGTCATGGGAAGGGCAAAATATCAACATAAACAGGAGTTTGGGTAAAGTTGATTCCAACCCTTATGGATGACTTTGAAGGGTTCAAGACTTCAGTAGAGGCAGTCACTACATATATGGTGAAAATAGCAAGAGACCTAGGATTAGACATAGAACGTGAAGATGTGAGCAGATTGCTCTAATCTCATGAAAAGACTTTAATAAATGAGGAGTTATTTCTTATGGATGAGCAAAGAAAGTTGTTTCTTGAGATGGACTCTACTCCTGGTAAAGATGCTGTGAAGATTGTTGAAGTGACAGGAAAGAATTTAGAATATTACATAAATTTAGTTGATAAAACAGTGTCAAGGTTTGAGAGGACTGACTCCAATTTTGAAAGTTCTACTGTGTGTAAAATGCTATCATACAGCATCACATGTTGCAGAGAAATTGTTCATGAAAGGAAGAATCACTTGATGTGGCAAACTTCACTGTTGTCTTATTTTAAGAAATTGCCACAGCCACTGCAGTCTTCAGCAAACACCACCCTGATCAGTCAGCAGCCATCAACATCAAGGCAAGACCCTCCACCAGCAAAAAGATTGTTACTTCCTGAAGGCTCAATTGATGGCTAACATTTTAGCCAATAAAATATTTTAAATTAAGATATATACATATTCAATATATATTTTTCAGACATAATGCTATCACACACTTGATAAACTACAGTGCAAATGAATTTTATATGCACTGGGAAATTTTTTAAAGTTTGTATGACTAGCTTTATAGCAATACTTGCTTTACTGTGGTGGTCTGTAACCAAACCTGCAATATTTCCAAAGTACACTTATGTAATAAATTGGAAGATATGTAAACACAGTGATTTGGTTGAGAATTTTTTTCTCCAATAGCATTAGTGTATGTTTCCCCAGCCTTTCTATAAACTCTGATTCCCTATACATACCGTACAGACATTGTTGTCTTTTTTATGTTTGTTCAGAAATCAACTGCAGACAGGTAACTATCTACCAAAGTCTGTTCTACTCTCCTTCTTGGGCACCTAACTAGATTATATTTCCCAGCTTCCTTTGCAGTTAGGTTAGGCCATCTGACAAAGTTCTTTCCAGTGGAATGGGAGCAGAGGTTACAAACACCAGTTCCAGGACTTGCCCATAGAACCTTCATGTGTGCACTTCCAAATTTTATTTGCCTTTCCAAAATTTCCAAATTTTATTTTATTCCTTTCCATGGGAAAGAATGATGACAACCAAAGGAACATTGGAAGCAATATGTTGAAAGTATTAATAGAAAAATTTCTTGGTGACCTGAATACCCACTCTGGATTGTTAAGTGAACAAGAATTAAGCTTTTGTTACATTTGAGCAATTATATGTTTGTGTTTATTTGTTAATAGCAGCTTCACCTAACACTTTTATGTTGTAGTTCTTCCCTGGTGTAGTTCTTCCCAGGAAGTTGTAGGGCTTCCCTGATGACTCAGTTGGTAAAGAATCTGCCTGTAATGCAGGAGATCTGGGTTCAATCCCTGGGTTGGGAAGACACCCTGGAGGAGGGCATGGCAACCCACTCCAGTATTCTTGCCTGGAGAATTCCCATTGGCAGAGGGGACTAGCAGGCTGCAGTTCATGAGGTCACAAAGAGTCAGACATGACTGAGCGACTAAGCACACACTATGTTGTAATAGGAGAGGACTGTATTCCCCATAAAATGTGGCACAATGTTGAGCATGGAGTTAGTACTCAATAAGTATTAGTTGAATGAATGAGCCAGTTGTTGTTCAGTCACTCAGTCATATCCAACTCTTCGCTATCCCATGGACTGCAGCACACCAGACTTCCCTGAAGTGAAGTGAAGTGAAAGTCACTCAGTTGTCTCCGACTCTTTGTGACCCCTTGGGCTGTACTGTCCATGGAATTCTCCAGGCCAGAATACTGTAGTGGGTTGCCTTTCCCTTCTCCAGGGAATCTTCCCAATCCAGGGATCTAACCCAGGCTTCCCTGTCCTTCACCATCTCCCAGAGCTTACTCAAACTCATGTCCATTGAGTTGGATTTCCTTATGGATTGACTGGTTTGATCTCCTTGCAGTCCAAGGGACTCTCCAGAGTCTTCTTGAACCACAGTTCAAAAGCATCAATTTTTCGGCACTCAGCCTTCTCTATGGTCTAACTCTAACATCCATATATGACTACTGGAGAAACCATAGCTTTGACTAGATGGACCTTTGTCAGCAAAGTAACGTCTCTGCTTTTTAATATGCTCTCGAGTTTTGTCATATTTTTTCTAATGAGCCAGTACATTAGTAAATTCATGAAAGCTCTTCCAGAAAGTATAATTACCAGGAACCCAAGGCTGAAAATTTTGCCCCATTTGCACATAATTTTATTTATTTTAAGTGATAATTGATATTAAGATATTGAGTACTTACTGAATGACATGTTTTACTCATGAAAAGTCCTGTTGCAGGGGGATGATACTACTTCCACTTAACACTTGAAGAAACAGGTTCAGAGAATTAAGCTACATTGCCAAGGCCATATAATTCCTAAATGGCTAAGCTGGGATTTAAATTCAAGCCTATCTGACTTCAAAATTCTTTCCATTACATCATGCTTTCTTAAGTATATTTGGCTTAATACACCACGTTTGTTGTTTATAATCTTGAGAATATTAATGATTCAAAGCAAAGTATAGTCACTTGGAAATTAGTAAGTCCGTAGATATAGTAATAACACAGGAGATATGTAATCTTGGCCTGTTAATATTGTTGTTTAGTCACTCAGTGGTGTCAGACTCTTTGCCACCCCATGGACTGTAGCCTGCCAGGCTCCTCTGCCCAGAGGATTCTCCAGGCAAGAATAATGGAGTAGGTTGCCGTTTCCTTCTCTAGGGGATCTTCCCGACCCAGGGATTGAACCTGGGTTTCCTGCAATACCCACTCCAGTATTCTGGCCTGGAGAATTCCAGTATAGTCCATGGAGTCGCAAAGAGTCAGACATGATGGAGTGACTTTCACTTTCACTCCTGCAATATTGGCAGGCGGATTCTTTACCACTGAGCCACTAGGGAAGCCCTAGCCTGTTAATAGAACCATTTAATTAGTATGGTACCCAGTTTTTGACCATCTCTTACACTCATTCTTCCTAAATGATCTTTAACATTATAGAGGAAGTATAGTAAAAGCTCAGCTAGAAAGCATAGGGATTGAATTTGAGATACCATGACCAGACAATTTTCTAGTTAGGGATCAGAAAGCAACAGAAAACATTTTTTAGTGCTTTTTGGATAATATTTGAAAATTTTGAAATTCCTTTTCTGACCATTGCGTGGACTAGTAGTGTTATCTCAAGTTAGAGAAATACACTCTAGGGGTTGTTTTAAGTGGACATTGGTGTTGAGTATACATGTAAGAATGTCTATATTTACTTTAATCAAAAATAGTGAATCTGTTTTATTATATATAATAAAAATATTATGTATAATTACTTAAATATAATGTCATCACTTGGTCTGTTTGATAACAGAGGGTCACATGTGATGTCATGTAATATCTCTGAGGCATCCCAGAGTAAAAGTATGGAAGACTGCATCAAAACAATTACTTAATAGTCTAATTTCACAGTAGTACAAGATGCTGCACTTTACATGTTCCCAGTTAGATTTCTTAATCATGTTATTTAAATTTTAAGCAAACTAACCCTCACAAAATTACTCTGCAAAGAATATTGATGATATTGCTAATAATGTAAACATGATGAAGAAATTGACAGTATTCTTTGTCAATTGTATTATTAGTTTAAATACAAAAGAAATCCAAGAAACATGATGATCTAATAAGTCCTGCTGAAATGTTGGCCTACAGCATTCAAAGTTAACAAGACTCTGATATATGAATGTATTAATATATCCTGTATAGTAATAGTGAACTTCACCTTCAAAATGTTTTTTGCCTTAAGAGATTAGCTAATTATGACACTATGTGTATAACTTATAATTGAACATATGTACTGAGAGACTGTATTCAAAATAAGAAAACATAGTGGATTTTATTATCTACGAGCTTGGAGATCACCATCTTAATACAACCTCTTAACATATTAGCAATTTTTATTTACATGTCTGTTTTCTGTTCAGTTCAGTTCAGTTGAGTCGCTCAGTCATGTCTGACTCATTGCGACTCCATGCACTGCTGCATGCCAGGCCTCCCAGTCCATCACCAACTACCAGAGTTTACTCAAACTCATGTCCATTGAGTCAGTGATGCCATCCAACCATCTCATCCTCTGTCGTCCCCTTCTCCTCCTGCCTTCAATCATTCCCAGCATCAGCGTCTTTTCAAGTGAGTCAGCTCTTCTCATCAGGTAGCCAAAGTATTGGAGTTTCAACTTCAACATCAGTCCTTCCAATGAATATTCAGGACTGATTTCCTTTCGGATGGACTGGTTGGATCTCCTTGCAGTCCAGGGGATTCTCAAGAGTCTTCTCCAACATCACAGTTCAAAAGCATCAATTCTTTGGTGCTCAGCTTTCTTTATAGTCCAACTCTCACATCCATACATGACAACTGGAAAAACCATAGCCTTGAGTAGACAGACCTTGTTGACAAAGTAATGTCTCTGCTTTTTAATATGCCATCTAGTTGGTCACAACTTTTCTTCCAACGAGTAAGCATCTTTTAATTTCATGGCTACAGTCACCATCAGCAGTGATTTTGGAGCCCCCCAAAATAAAGTCTGTCACTGTTTCCACAGTTTCCCCATCTATTTGCCATGAAGTGATGGGACCAGATGCCATGATCCTAGTTTTCTGAGTGTTGAGCTTTAAGCCAACTTTCTCATTCTCCTCTTTCACTTTTATCGAGAGGCTCTTTAGTTCTTTGCTTTCTGCCATAAGAGTGGTGTCATCTGCAAATCTGAGGTTATTGATATTTCTCCCAGCAGTCTTGATTCCAGCCTGTGCTTCATCCAACCCAGTGTAACTCATGATGTACTCTGCATATAAGTTAAATAAGCAGGGTGACAATATACAGACTTGATGTATTCCTTTTCCTATTTGGAACCAGTCTGTTGTTGCATGTCCAGTTCTAACTGTTTCTTCCTGACCTGCATACAGATTTCTCAAGAGATGGGTCAGGTGGTCTGGTATTCCAATCTCTTTCAGAATTTTCCACAGTTTATTGTGATCCACACAGTCAATGGTTTTGGCATAGTCAATAAAACAGAAATAGATGTCTTTTTTGAACTCTCTCCCTTTTTCAATAATCCAACAGATGTTGGCAGTTTGATCTCTGGTTCTTCTGCCTTCTCTAAAACCAGCTTGAACATCAAAAAGTTCACAGTTCACGTACTGTTAAAGCCTGGCTTGGAGAATTTTGAGCATTACTTTACTAGACTGTGAGATGAGTGCAATTGTGCATTACTTTGAGCATTCTTTGACATTGCCTTTCTTTGGGATTAGAATGAAAACTGACCTTTTCCAGTCCTGTGGCCACTGCTGAGTTTTCCAAATTTGCTGGCATATTGAATGCAGCACTTTCACAGCATCATCTTTTAGAATTTAAAATAGCTCAGCTGGAATTCCATCACCTCCACTAGCTTTGTTCGCAGTGATGCTTCCTAAGGCCCATTTGACTTTGCACTGCAGTATATCTGGCTCTAGGTGAGTGATCACACCATTGTGATTATCTGGGTTGTGAAGATCTTTTTTGTATAGTTCTTCTGTGTATTCTTGCCACCTTTTCTTAATATCTTCTGCTTCTGTAAGGTCCATACCATTTCTGCCAGGTCCATAGCATTTCTGTCCTTTATTGAGTGCATCTTTGCATGAAATGTTCCTTTGTTGTCTCTAATTTTCTTGAAGATCTCTCTCATCTTTCCCACTCTACTGTTTTTCTTTATTTCTTTGCACTGATCACTGAGGAAGGCATTCTTATCTCTCCTTGCTATTCTTTGGAACTCTGCATTCAAATGGGTATATCTTTCCTTTTCTCCTTTGCTTTTCACTTTTCTTTTCACAGCTATTTGTAAGGCCTCCTTAGACAGCCATTTTGTTTTTTTTGCATTTCTTTTTCATGGTGATGGTCTTGCTTGCTCTCTCTTGTACAGTGTCACAAACCTCCACCCATAGTTCTTCAGGCACTCTGTCTACCAGATCTAATCCCTTGAATCTATTTGTCACTTCCACTGTATAATCATAAGGGATTTGATTTAGGTCATACCTGAATGGTCTAGTGGTTTTCCCTACTTTCTTCAATTTAAGTCTGAATTTGGCATATCTGTTCATGATCTGAGCCACAGTCAGCTCTCGGTCTTGTTTTTGCTGACTGTATAAAACTTCTGCATCTTTGACTGCAAAGAATATAGTCAATCTGATTTCGGTGTAGAATATCTGGTGATGTCCATGTGTAGAGTCTTCGCTTGTGTTGTTGGAAGAGGGTGTTTGTTACCATCAGTCCGTTCTCTTGGCAGAGCTCTGTTAGCCTTTGTCCTGCTTCATTATGTACTCCAAGGCCAAATTTGCCTGTTACACCAGGTGTTTCTTGACTTCCTACTTTTGCTTTCCAATCCCTTATGATGAAAAGCACATGTTTTTGGATGTTAATTCTAGAAGGCCTTGTAGGTCTTCATAGAGCTGTTCAACTTCAGGTTCTTCAGCGTTACTGGTTGGTGCATAAACTTGAATTACTGTGATATTGAATGGTTTGCCTTGGAAATGAACAGAGATCATTCTGTCTTTTTTGAGATTGTATCCAAGTACTGCATTTTGGACTCTTTTGTTGAGTATGATGGCTACTCCATTTCTCTAAGGGATTCTTGCCCACAGTAGTAGATATACTGGTCATCTGAGTTAAATTTATCCATTCCAGTCCATTTTAGTTTGCTGATTCCTAAAATGTCGATGTTCACTCTTGCCATCCCCGGTTTGACCACTTCCAATTTGCCTTGATTTTAGACCTAACATTCCAGATTTCTATGCAATATTGCTGTTTACAGCATCAGACTTTGCTTCTATCAACAGTCACATCCACAACTGGGTGTTGTTTTTGCTTTGGCTCTGTCTCTTCATTCTTTCTGGAGTTATTTCTTCACTGATCTCCAGTAGCATACTGGGCACCTACCGACCTGGGGAGTTCATCGTTCAGTGTCCTATCTTTTTGCCTTTTCATACTGTTCATGGGATTCTCAAGGCAAGGATACTGAAGTGGTTTGCCATTCCCTTCTCCAGTGGACCATGTTTGGTCAGAACTTTCCATCATGTCCCATCCATCTTGGGTGGCCTTACACAGCATGGCTCCTAGTTTCATTGAGTTAGCCAAGGCTGTGGTTCATGTGATCAGATTGGTTAGTTTTCTGTGATTGTGGTTTTCAGTCTGTCTACCCTCTAATGGAGAAGGAAAATAGGCTTATGGAAGCTTCCTGATGGGAGGACTGACTGAGTGGGGAACTGGGCCTTGTTCTGATGGGCGGGGTAAATCTTTAATCCAATTTTCCATTGATGGGTGGAGCTGTGTTCCCTCCCTGCTATTTACCTGGGGCCAAACTATGGTGGAGGTAATGAAGATAATGGCGACCTCCTTCAAAAGATCCCATGCATGTACTGCTACACTCCCTTCCCCCAACCCTGCCACAGGCCACCACCGACCCATGCCTCTGCTGGAGACTCCTGGACACTCCTGGGCAAGTCTGGGTCAGTCTCTTGTCAGATCATTGCTCCTTTCCCTTGGGTCCTGGTACTCAGCAATTTCTGTTTTCTGTACTGAATACTAATTTCCTTAAGGAGAGAGAGACTATATCTTATGTTTGTATCAAGTACTTAGCTCTTGGTTTTTCAGTGGTAGGTGCTCAATTAATATCTGCTAAATAGAAATATGGCTGTCTGAGGAGGCCTTACAAATAGCTGTGAAAAGAAGAGAAGCAAAAAGCAAAGGAGAAAAGGAAAGATATTCCCATTTCAATGCAGAGTTCCAAAGAATAGCAAGGAGACATAAGAAAGCCTTCCTCAGTGATCAGTGCAAAAAAATAGAGGAAAACAACAGAATGGGAAAGACTAGAGATCTCTTCAGAAAATTAGAGACAACAAGGGAATATTTCATGCAAAGATGCACTCAATAAAGGACAGAAATGGTATGGACCCAACAGAAGCAGAAGATATTAAGAAGTGGTGGCAAGAATACACAGAAGAACTGTACAAAAAAAGATTTTCATGACCCAGATAATCACGATGGTGTGATCACTCACCTAAAGCCAGACATCCTGGAATGCGAAGTCAAGTGGGCCTTAGAAAGCATCATTACGAACAAAGCTAGTGGAGGTGATGGAATTCCAGTTGAGCTATTTCAAATCCTGAAAGATGATGCTGTGAAAGTGCTGCACTCAATATGCCAGCAAATTTGGAAAACTCAGCAGTGGCCACAGGACTGGAAAAGGTCAGTTCTCATTCCAATCCCTAAGAAAGGCGATGGCAAAGAATGCTCAAACTACCGCACAATTGCACTCATCTCACACGCTAGTAAAGTAATGCTCAAAATTCTCCAAGCCAGGCTTCAGCAATATGTGAACCATGAACTTCCAGATGTTCAAGCTGGTTTTAGAAAAGGCAGAGGAACCAGAGATCAAATTGCCAACATCTGCTGGAACATCGGTAAAGGAAAAGAGTTCCAGAAAAACATCTATTTCTGCTTTACTGACTATGCCAAAGCCTTTGACTGTGTGGATCACAATAAACTGGAAAATTCTGAAAGAGATGGGAATACCAGACCATTTGACCTGCCTCTTGAGAAACCTATATTCAGGTCAGGAAGCAACAGTTAGAACTGGACATGGAACAACAGACTGGTTCCAGATAGGAAAAGGAGTACATCAAGGCTGTATATTGTCACTCTGCTTATTTAACTTATATGCAGCATACATCATGAGAAATGCTGGGCTGGAAGAAGCACAAGCTGGAGTCAAGATTTCTGGGAAAATATCAATAACCTCAGATATGCAGATGACACCACCCTCATGGCAGACAGTGAAGAGGAACTAAAAAGCCTCTTGATGATAATGAAAGAGGAGAGTGGAAAAGTTGGCTTAAAGCTCACCATTCAGAAAACTAGGATCATGGCATCTGGTCCCATCACTTCATGGCAAATAGATGGGGAAACAGTGGAAGCAGTGTCAGACTTTATTTTTGGGGGCTCCAATATCACTGCAGATGGTGATTGCAGCCATGAAATTAAAAGATGCTTACTCCTTGGAAGGAAAGTTATGACCAACCTAGATAGCATACTAAAAAGCAGAGACATTACTTTCCCAACAAAGGTCCCTCTGGTCAAGGCTATGATTTTTCCAGTTGTCATGTATGGATGTGAAAGTTGGACTATAAAGAAAGCTGAGTGCCAAATAATTGATGCTTTTGAACTGTGTTGTTGGAGATGACTCTTGAGAATCCCCTGGACTGCAAGGAGATCCAACCAGTCCATCCTAAAGGAGATCAGTTCATTGGAAGGACTGATGCTGAAACTGAAACTCCAATACTTTGGCTACCTCATGCAAAGAGTTGACTCATTGGAAAAGACCCTGATGCTGGGAATGATTGGGGCCAGGAGGTGAAGGGGACAGCAGAGGATGAGACGGCTGGATGGCCTCACCGACTCGATGGACATGAGTTTGAGTAGACTCTGGGAGTTGGTGATGGACAGGGAGGCCTGGCATGCTGCGGTTCATGGGGTCACAAAGAGTTGGACATGACTGAGTGACTGAACTGTAGTGAACTAAATATAAATAGAAGAATATAGAAATATAGACAACATTAAAAGGCAGCCTGGTTCCTATTACCAAATATAAAATCTTTTGTCATGTGATCTTGGAAAATGAAATTTTTATTTTCCTCTTGCAGAAAATGGAGTGGATACTTCCTGTTCTTCCTATCTCAATGGCTTCTTATGAAACTCACATATGAAAATAAATATAAAATTTAGAGCTATGTATTGCTCTGCTGTGTTCATCTTGTTTTTCAAATATAAACTATTTTGGAATCTTAATAAAAAACTATAGAGGAAAATGACAGAGGATAAAGTGTTAACTGCGTCCTGAAAATTAAAATAAATGCCTTTTAGTGTGTTTTGCCTTTAGAATGCTGACACTTTCCTCCAGTTGTTAAAACAAATTGTTTAAATGAACATGTTGTAAATGTTACAGGGGTTTTTCTGGAAAGGAGAAAGAAGGAAATGTAGGCATTGTTTCACATTTCCAAATGCTTCCTGTAGTCCAAGTGGTGTCAGCATTCCCTTTGTTCTTGATTTAGTCAATTCTCCTTAAAAAGAAATCATTTTGAGATAAGTGGAAAGCACAAAAGGGAAGTCATTGGGACAACTTCCCCCATTTGGTTTCAGACTCATTACCAGAGAATGTGAAGGCTTATAGTCACATGAGAAGGTAAGTCTAAAGGTTACCTTTCTAATACTTAACTTTCTATAAATAAAATGTTCATTTTCCAAGATCACATGATAAAAAATTTTCTATTTAGTAATAGAAATCAGGCTGCCTTTTAATGTTGTCTATACTCCTATATTTTTCTATTTTCATTTAGCAGATATTAATTGATCACCTACCACTGTAAAACCAAGAGCTAAATACTTATCATTTCTATTTTGTTAACTAAGGTAACCAAATACCTTTGCATGTTTTTTTTTTTTTTTTTTGAATGTGAGGAAACAAACTACAGGAGTTTAATGAAACCAGGGAGATGTAGCACCTTGGGAGAAAGGAATTTGGTATTAAAATCTCAGGTTTTTAATAGGTAGAGTTCCCAGGAGCATCAAAAAAGTGAGGTTTATGTGGAGTGAGGCTGACCAAGTGTGCCCAATCAAAGTTAAGTTTCATGAGCAATCCAGGTGAGATATTTTCTGATTATGCTTTAATCATATTTTTTTCTGGAGCATTTTAATACTCTTTTCAGCTACCCCAAAACCACTTACTATCCTCCCACTTCTCAAATCAACCTATGATTGCCTCCATTTTATTTTCACTTTTCTTGTGTTATTCTCCTTTACTCCTTTTGCTTCTTCCATGTGTGCCCTAAGTGTTTACAGATAATATGTATGTGACTGTGTATATGAATACATTTATCTATATAAATGATGAAGTACAACTTGCAACCACTGAATAGATATTTTAAAATAAATAAATGAAAGTAACATCCAATAATATTTTGCAATTGAATGAATAGTACTTGTCATTTCTGTTTTCAACTTCATGATTTACATTTTTATGAATTAATAATTTATTCATTCATTCATCAAGTATTGACAAATTACCTACTCTGACCCTGATGCTGGGAATATACTGCTGATCTCACAAAGCTTGCACATTTTACACAAGTATATATGTAAATAAACCAATAATATAACCTCAAGTAGTGCCAAGTATGGCCAAAAAGTTGATTTGGTTTTTTTCATAAGATGTTACAATGTAATGAAGGAACTAAAACAGTGACTGGCATTGTGATAGTGACTGGCAATCACTTTCTCAGGCTGTGTTTGTGTCTAATTGACATCAGGTGGTGAGGGAAGGACTTTCAGAGGTGGTGACAGTTTAGTTATGAATAATGAGTTGATGTGACAGAAGAGCATTCCTGACAGAGAAAATAGTGTGTTAGTACTGGGGTGGGATGCTTGTGAGCTTTCAACTTAATAAGTTAACTGATGTTTGATGTCTTCAATAATATATAAAAAACAGAGCATGTCATAGTGCCAATCTGTATACTCACTATCCCTCAGGGATTATTCAACTCATTCATTCCTTTAGGACAGATTTATTGAGCACATAATGTGTGTCAGGTACTAGTTATAGGCACTTGGTCATCATCAGGAACAAAACAGACAAAAATACCTGCTGCATAGAGCTTACAATCTAGAGGAGGGAAACAAGCAATAAATGACAATTCACTAAATGATGTTTTATATTAAACGGAAATGCATGCTTTGAAATATAGAAATAGTAGGTGTGGTGTGTGTGCGTGCATGAGTGTGTGTGAAAGTAATTGGTACAGGTTGCAATTCTAAATAGAGTGGACATAGTGTAGGTCTTATTGAGAAGATGTTTGAGAACCCAAGAGAGTAAGTCAGGTACTGAACCAGACCTTAGAGAGGCATTAGTTATTGTGTAATATATAGGAAGACAGCTTTTAGATTGACAATATCTTCATACACTCCAAAAATTCAAATTCCAAATATATAACATATGGCAATTAGACCATAAAAATGCATGGGATGCATTATACAATTCTCTAACTTCACAAAATGAAATGGTCTGGAAATGAGGATGAGTATTCAGTGCTAAGCCAAAATATTTCTCTGGTGACATAAGAATTAGGGAGCCAAGAACCACATCACCCACTCCAGATTTCTGGCTTCCTCCCAAGAGTCTAAACATTTGTTTCCTGAGAAAACCACTTGAATAATTTCTTGGCCTCTGGACAGGCTATCACAAAGCTAAAACTATATTGCCTTATTTTGTGAGGTTAAATTAGGACTTTTACATTTTTTTAATTTATGTTTTGTGCACTGTGGTTGTACAGCTATATTTTGGATAATATCGGCAATTGCTTAATATTATTCTGAGAGATAAAATCTTAGGTAAGGAGCAGATACTATAGACTCCATGTAAATTCAAGAGTTTTAGAGTGTAAAACATAAAAAAAGAAACTCAAATCCAGGCAGGCCTTACCAAAATTCTGAAGCAAGGCATTTACTTAGAGTAACAGGTCATGGGACATAGGAGATGTGTTCTGAGGGGAATGTTGAAGGAACAGTGTTCATCAACTCAGAGAAGAGAGGCCTGAGGGATAATTTAATAATTATCTTAAAATATCAGTTACTTAGGTGCAGAGGATAGTCAATGGTCTCTTTATTCTTAGATGATTAAATAAACTTAAGAAAGCATGGCAGATTTTTGTTAGACGCTTAAGGAGGAAACGATTGTGAAATATTGGAAATGGATCCTGAGGAAAGCTGTGGAATCTTCTCTCTAAAGAGTTTTATAAATAGGAGAAAGTTTCATCTGTCTATGATGGTTTGAGTGTAGCAGGAAGACCTAGTGACTCCAAGGATTCTTCTGTAGTACTACATTTGGTGCACTAGCTCTTTTGGAATCATGTTGTCTTCAAATAATGTTGGAGTGTACTGGCATGATTTGCATTTAAACTATTGGTTAAGTGATTTTTTTAAAAAAAATCTTCTGTAAGCAAATTGAAATCTTTAATAGTTTCCTCTCATTTCAAAACATAATGATTGTCTGAATAATATTTCAGTATGTTTCCTTACAGTGTCAGTAATAATTATCTCATTGGTGGTGATTAGTATTAATATCACTCATTAGAAGGAGGGAAAATAATATGAACTATGCCAGTCCACATAAGTTCTGTTACTTAAGCATTTTGTAAAAGCAAACAGTGTTTATTTGAATAATTTCCTTTCTACATATATCATCAAGAGGTTACCACATTTAATATCTTTTGTCTGTGAGTTCATTTGCTTTTAACTCATAGTACTTTTCTTTCATAGGCCTTGTGGAAACAATTCACAAGAAGTGACTGGATCTCACATTTGAAAAGGTAAGTTTTAATTTTCTTAAAATTTATAGTAAAATTGTATAAAGTAAATGTATTTGTAACAAAACAAATTTTATTTTGAAGAATTTTTGGAGAATAATTAGAGCTGAATATGACTTTGTAGTTGATCAAGCTTATTTTACTGTTGAAGAAATGGAGGTCCTGAGAAAATAAATTTGTATCCAATGTAACCAATGGTAGAATTAGGGCCAAAATTCAGGCTCCCTAACTCACGATCTAGTGCTCTTAATACACACCACTAAATCTTTTTCTATTTTGGTGGTTGTTTGGGGAGGTCCCATGAGTGTGTGTATGTCTGTGAGTGATAAGAACCTGTAGGTCCACAGAAGTTTGACAGGCTTATGAGAGAGAGAGGATTTAGAAGAATATGTTCTCTAAAATTGAAGGACACAGGAAGAGTACCATGGCAGAGGGAGACTCATATAGAAGATATTTCTTATAATTTTAGAAATGACCTTTTTCTTTTGGGTCTTATAATGGGCTAAGGAGGAGAAGGGAGAGATACTGATTTACCATGCATGGAAATAAAATAAAGTTGCTATCATAGGAATTTGACTCATTAAATATCACAGATGATAGTTAAGAAATTAAATGTGGCATATATTGGCCACAACAAATCTCACCAAACCTTATGAAAAAGAATGTTCACAGCTACTGAAGTTATTTTCTAAGGTGTCCATAGTAAGGGAGCATCTATGTAGTGTGGAATTAGAATCTGTGTCATTAAGTATTTGGATAACATAGCAGATGAAAATTGTCAAATAGTGTGTCATTCTAAAAGATTCATGGTAATGTGGAAGGCCAATGTTAAAATGAAAGAAAAATCATATGGCCCAAATTTACACACAGTCAAGGTGCTGCTGCTGCTGCTGCTAAGTCGCTTCAGTCGTGTCCGACTCTGTGCGACCCCATAGACGGCAACCCACCAGGATCCCCCGTCCCTGGGATTCTCCAGGCAAGAACACTGGAGTGGGTTGCATTTCCTTCTCCAGTGCAGGAAAGTGAAAAGTGAAAGTGAAGTCTCTCAGTCGTGTCCGACTCAGCGATCCCATGGACTGCAGCCTACCAGGCTCCTCCGTCCATGGGATTTTCCGGGCAAGAGTACTGGAGTGGGGTGCCATTGCCTTTTCCGACACAGTCAAGCTACCTTGTTCTAAATAAAAACTATGTTTGCTGGACCCATCTCAAGTTCTCCTGCCCTAGACAACTCAAGTCCGCCTTCATATTTTTCTTGTGTGCCAGAGAGGGTGTGTCAGCCGAAGATAGGGAATGCTTCCAGTAATCCAAGGAGAAGATAGTGAGACTTCCTGTTTATCATTTATCTCCTATTTCTCATTTAAAACTCCAAGCAGACATCATCCCCTCACTGAAACTCACTGCCTGGATTTCCATAGACCCATATAGAAAAAAACGCTTCTCTCTATCAGTTAGTGTTTAGTGGACTACATTCCATTTGTCTTGTCACCTCTCTGCCTTTCCTGGACTAGACTATCAGCTTCTTGAGGGAAGGAAACATATCTTTATGCTTTTCTCCTAAATTAGGTTTTTCAACCTTTAGGAAGAAGTGGAAATGATAGCTGCTTTTTCACACTGGCTTCCTTACAATCCTTTATTCTATCTTTTGGGTCTCAGAGATTCTGCAGTCCACTCTGGCATATGGAATTGATAAACTAAGGAAGGAATCTGGTTATTGTTATTTAATGTTTGGGAACTTATAATTATCTATGAATGTTATATTTTGAGACACTCTTTGCTACATTTTCTCCAAAAGAGGGGTCTCTTTTGTATCACTAGTGGAACTTAAAGGATTTTATTAAGCATTTACAGAAAATTGTTCCTCTTACTTAAGAAAAAAAATACAGACAGCTTAGGCATAGTTGCCAAGTGTGGGAATGAGGTCTTTGATGGTTTAGCAACTCTTGCTCTCCAATCTCCTTCCCTTTTCATATTTTCTTGTTATGTTTATCTTCCCTCTTCTAGGATTTTTTAAAAATTTTGTTCATATGTGCATCTATGTATTTATACCTTCATTCCTTACAAATCACTGAAATCAGCAGTCCTACTTTGTACTTTGCAAAATACTCAAGATAAGAATGAGTCATACTGTGCAAATGTGAAATATTTAACACATACCTGCTTTGGACTTGTAACCCCAATAGGTGGCAAGGGGTAAATCTTGACAAGTAAATGGACAGATGGAGCTTTGTTTTATTCAACCCCTGCCCAACCTTCTATTCAAAATCTTCTATCACCCAGTTCACACAGGCTTACTGTGTGCCAAGCACATAATAGATGCTTTATACGTATTCATTTAATTCTTGCTACAATTCTGTAAAGGGCTTCCCTGATAGCTCAGTTGGTAAAGAATCCACCTGCAATGCAGGAGACCCCAGTTTGATTCCTGGGTCAGGAAGATCCACTGGAGAAGGGATAGCCTATCCACTCCAGTATTCTTGGGCTTCCATCGTAGCTCAGCTGGTAAAGAATCTGCCTGCAATGTGGGAGACCTGGATTCGATACCTGGGTTGGGAAGATTCTCCTGGAGAAGGGAAAGGCTACCCACTCCAGTATTCTGGCCTGGAGAACTCCATGGGCTACAGTCCATGGGGTCACAGAGTCAGACACAAGTGAGTGACTTTCACTTTCACAATTCGGTGAAGTGAGACCTATTCCCATCTCCATTTTAAAGATGAGGAAACTGAGGCATAAAGATATTTTGATACATTCTCTAGAGTTACACAACTAGTAAATAATGGTGCTGAAATTCAAACCTGGGCAGTATGACTCCAGAATTAATGTTCTTAGACACTATATGAAGATCTGAAGCTGCTGTGATTAATTTTCTAGGTATATCTGCATTTCTCTTGGCTATTCTATGTCTTCTTCTAAATGTGTGTCACCTATATATGCTAGAGAGCAGCTCAGAACCAAGGAATATGGTATATAATTTGTTCTCAACATTTGAATACACAAGGATTAATGGGAATCTACCAGAGAGATCAGTTGAAACTAGTACTAACAGAAAGTCAGCACAACAATCCAGTGATACAGAATGAAAGATTTAAAAAAATTTTTTTAACAGCTTAGTGAAGTATAATTGATATGTAAAGAACTGTACATATTTACTGTGTACAACTTGATGAATTTGGAGGATTTTTTTTTAAAGGTATCTTTTGAGTCCTGAAATTATGAGTCTTTGAACAACTTTCTCTTCAGGGAAATTTTAATTTTTGCCTCCTAGTTGTCACAAGAACACAAAAATTTTTAATTGGTCTGCAAGCTTAAATAGAAGAGAATGGAAATGAGGTGTCTAAAAGTAAGAAAGTTTCATATTTTAATGTGGTAATGCCACTAGCTAGTCAAGGAAAAGTTCTAGAAAAGAGCTTTGTAAGAACGAGTCTTATAAAATGAATAAGACTGTGGCTTTTAGAAGCTTAGTGATTAGCAGTGGAGTGCTAATAGTGCTGAAACTTTGACTATTTAAAATAGAATAAGTTAAAAGTAAGAGGACTGAATATACTTTTGTACTTGAGAATAAAGGACATAAAGATTAAAACCAGTGAACATCATTTAGTTTATCTAGTGATATTAGATAGTTGTTTCAATCACCAAATGTTTATTTTTTGCAATTGTGTGGTAATTCTCTAGAATGACCCATGCCTCAACCTGCTACACAATCCAAACATACTATCACCAGACAGCCTCATTCTCAGTCTCAGAACTTTAAGGACCATGTATATATCATTAAGGCTTCCCAGGTGGCTCAGCAGTAAAGAATCCACCTGCCAATGCAGGAGACATGGGTCCAATCCCTGGTCAGGGAAGATCCCCTGGATAAGGAAATAGCAACTCACTCTAGTATTCTTGCCTGGGAAATCCCATGGACTGAGGAGCCTGGTGGGCTATAATCCATGGACTTGCAAAAGAGTCAGACATAACTTAATGACTAAAACAACAACAGCAATGTATCATTAACTCTAGTTCTGAACTCTCCCCTATACTCTAGACTTGTGTATCCAACTGTCCACTCTGTATCTCCACTTGGAAGTTTAATGAACTGCTCAAACTTACCATGTCCAAAATTGAATTCTTTATTCCTATGCCTAGCCTGCTCCTCCCCTAGTGTGCTTCCTTTCAATAAATGGCATCACCATTTACCTAATTGCTTAGATTAGAATCCTTGGTATCATTTTAGATTACCCTCTCGCTCACATACCCCACATCTAATCTTTTAGAAGATCACACCAGACCTACCTTCAAAATATATTCAGAATATGGCACTTTCCACCATCATAGTACAAACTGCCATTATCTCTTGGCTAGAAAATTCAAAAATTTTTTGTCTAGAAAATTACTAGAAAACTATTTCCTTTTCCAGTTTATTATCTATTCAGCAGCTGGAATTATATCAAAGATAAAACTAATTTCGTGTACTCCCTGATCAAAAGCTTTCAGTGACTCCCATCTCACTCAGAACAAAAGCCGAAGTCTAAAATGACCTAGGAGGCACCACACAAACTGCACCTCTACCTCTCTGACCTTTCCTCTTCTTACTTTCTTCCTTGCTTACTCTGCTCCCAACCCACAAACACAGTCCCTCATTAGGGTCATTGCATTTGTTGTTCCATCTGCATGAAACACTCTCTACTGTTATCTTCATGACTCCCTCCACCTTTTTATTCAGATTCTTCCTCAGAGAGGCCTTCCTAATCATCCTTTCTAAAATAGCCTTTTTCCCTCACTCCACCGATCACTATTTAGCCTCTTAACCTGCCTCTTGTGTTTTGTATGGCATTTATCATTACCTAACCTATTTTTGCTTGTTTGTTTTATGGTTTATCTCTAACACTGGAATATAAGTTAAGTGAGGGCAGGAATTTGTTCATTCATCGTTGTATCCTGCTTTCCTAACACAGAACTCAATGTTTGCCAAGTAAATGAGTGACTGAATGAATGAATGGTGGTAACCTAAGGAGACAGAGAAGGCAATGGCAACCCACTCCAGTTCTCTTGCCTGGAAAATCCCATGGTTGGAGGAGCCTGGTAGGCTGCAGTCCCTGGGGTCGCTGAGAGTTGGACACGACTGAGCGACTTCACTTTCACTTTTCACTTTCCTGCGTTGAAGAAGGAAATGGCAACCCACTCCAGTGTTCTTGCCTGGAGAATCCCAGGTACGGGGGAGCCTGGTGGGTTGCCTTCTATGGGGTCACACAGAGTCGGACACGACTGAAGCGACTTAGCAGCAGCAGGAGCAACCTAAGGAGAAAGTAGGTCACTGTCTGAGGAAAGAAATGAAGCATTTCTTCAAAGATATGTTGGCAATCTAAAATATAATTCACAAGATCATCTCAATATTAGTTAAAATAATCCAGCTGTTCTCTTTTCAAGTGATATAACCACTTTGAAGCCAACTGTTAAATATGCAATAAATATGAACCATAAAACCTGTGGTTTTCTTCTAAATAAAATGCAAAGATTAATAGGTGAAATGGTTTTGAAACCCAGTTTAGGAATTGTTTAAGCATTTTAAAACCCCTGTGCCAGTATTAGAATGACCACTTGAGAAAATTAATATCTATTGTTGATCTTTATTTTTTCTAAAATTATGCTGTGCCCTGGCTGTTAGGAATTTTCTGCTGGTTGTCTGGTCTCCAGCTGGGACTTAACTTCCTAATTTTATTGAGACTCCATCCAAGGATACACATGTTGTATACTCTGGTTTCCTGTTAGTAGTTCATTAACAAGTTCATCATATGTTTATTCCTGTCTTAGCATTATCAAGAGACAAATCTGGAAAGGTCATGATTTTACGGTAAAATTCTATATGATTATTTCTCTGAACTCTTGATTGATGAACTATTTCTGTTATAATACATTTAGATGTAAAAGGGGATAAGTGGAAGAGTTGTTTTGTAACTTGTATTCTTAGGAAAAAAATTTAGGTAGAAAAGACTCATCTGGAGAATCATCTGTTTTAGTGAATTTATGGAAAAAAGGCTTTACCATGTTTCATCAGTTATTTTGAAAAGATTCAAATAAATTAAACAGTATTTAATATTAAATAGCAGTATGATAAAGTGAAAACTGATTCTTATACCAGCTGTTGCTAACTAAATGGCTTTGACTAGGTCATCTCTGTATTCAGGGCTTTGGTTTACTCGGTTGTAAAAAAGAGGGTGTTAGATCATGATTTTTAGATTAGTTTCAGCATTTCAGCAGTGTCTCTGAACATGATAGTTTCTTACCCTTGAAAGTAGGGATATCAGTTTCATGACATGATTAATAAAAATGTTATCTTGATAATTGTTGAATCTAAATAATGGGTACATGCAGCTTCATTATGCTATTTTTATTTATCTTTCAATATTCTTAAACAATAGCAAATTTAGAAATATGAAAAAATGCTTGAAAGCAGATAATATACTATGTTCAAACTAATATTGTGAAGTCTATTTCATGTCTATGTTTTTCCTCTTATCATTCCAGGGCATATTTTTTTTTGGAATTTATGCATTCTTTGATTTTTAGATTCCATGTACAAATACCGTTGGGAAGAGTAACACATTAATATCAATTGTATTTTGAAAAATTGAAGTATTGTTGATTTAAAATATTGTGTTAGTTTCAGGTGTACAGCATAATGACTTTTTTTTTCTATAGGTTATTATAAAATAAAGGTTATAAAACCTTGTGCTATACAGTAAATCCTTATTGTTTATCTATTTTATGTATAGTAGTTTGTATCTGTTAATTCCATACCCCAAATTTGTCTCTCCCTCCCTTCTTCTCCTCTTTCATAACCATAAATTTGTTTTCTATGTCTGTGAGTCTGTTTCTGTTATGTGCATAGATTCATTTGTATTATTTTCCAGATTCTACATATAAGTGATTTCATATAGTGTTTGTCTTTCTCTGAGTTATTTCACTAAGCATAATACTCTCTAGATCCATCTGTGTTTCTGCAAATGGCATTATTTCACTCTTTTTTTATGGCTAATATTCCATTGTTTATACATACCACATCTTCTTAAGCCAATCCTTTTGTTGATGGGCACTTGGCTTGCTCCCATGTGTTGGCTATTGTAAATAGTGCAGCTGTGAATTTAATTGTACTTTAATAAGGATCTATCCCTAT
Organism: Cervus elaphus; assembly: GCF_910594005.1. Taxonomy (NCBI): domain Eukaryota; kingdom Metazoa; phylum Chordata; class Mammalia; order Artiodactyla; family Cervidae; genus Cervus; species Cervus elaphus. The sequence goes on along the minus strand of NC_057848.1, from coordinate 38,072,135 downwards.
GTTGTTTAGGGTTACACAATAATTTGTGATAATCAAAAGACCTTGAAATATTATGGCTCAAGCAACAGACCAAAGGTGGGCATGCAATACTGCTGCAGGAGGTTATCCAAGCCTGAGGGTCCTTCTGCCTGTTGCTTTGCTGTCTCCTAGTATGGTGACTTTGTCTATGTGGTCAAATTGGCTCCCATTATCATGTCTGTGCTATAGCCTACTGGTTGAGTGAGGAGAGAGAAAGAAGAGGACAAGAATTTTTCTGTCAAAATATGACCAAAGGCCACATACATCACTGCTGCTTGCATATCATTGTCTAAATTTCTTTCATACCTAACTGCAAAGGAGTATGGAAATGTAGTCTCTGGTTCAGAAGCCTTGCACACAGATAAAGCTCATAAGATTCTATTACTAACAGGAAGAATATGAAAATGGACACTGACAAACAGTCTTTGCTACAGTTTATCAAACAACATTATCTTGATAAGTTTCCTGAAAGGCCTAGGCCTTTGCAAATAGTGGGCTGTATGACTCAAGCTGGAAGCAAGATTGCCAGGAGAAATATCAATAACCTCAGATATACAGATGATACCACCCTTATGGCAGAAAGTGAAGAAGAACTAAAGAGCCTCTTGATGAAAGTGAAAGAGGAGAGTGAAAAAGTTGGCTTAAAGCTCAACATTCAGAAAACTAAGATCATGGCATCTGGTCACATCAATTCATGGCAAATAGATGGGGAAACAATGGAAACAGTGACAGACTTTATTTTGGGGGGCTCCAAAATCACTGCAGATGGTGATTGCAGCCATGAAATTAAAAGATGCTTACTCCTTGGAAGAAAAGTTATGACCAAGATAGACAGCATATTAAAAAGCAGAGACATTACTTTGTTCACAAAGGTCTGTCTAGTCAAGGCTATGGTTTTTCCAGTAGTCGTGTATGGATGTGAGAGTTGGACTATAAAGAAAGCTGAGTGCCAAAGAATTGATGCTTTTGAACTGTGGTGTTGGAGAAGACTCTTGAGAGTTCGTTGGACTGCAAGAAGATCCAACCAGTCCATCCTAAAGCAGATCAGTCCTGGGTGTTCATTGGAAGGACTGATGTTGAAGCTGAAACTCCAATGCGAAGAGCTGACTCATTTGAAAAGACCCTGATGCTGGGAAAGATTGAGGGCAGAAGGAGAAGGGGACGTCAGAGAATGAGATGGCTGGATGGCATCACCAACTCTATGGACATGGGTTTGGGTGGACTCCGGGAGTTGGTGATGGACAGGGAGGACTGTCATGCTGCGGTTCATGGGGTTGCACAGGGTCAGACACAACTGAGTGACTGAACTGAACTGAACTGATGACTCATAAAGAAATGGTTAAAAAGACAGTTGACTTGTTTGTAGTGCTTTCTAACATGAACTGATTATTCAGTCTCAGATTCTCTGACCCCGACTGATAGCCTACCTTTCAATTCAATGCTGATGCTATCTATAGTTAGCAAAGACCCCACTTTGAGGGATTGAGGTCAATCCCTCAAGACTGTCCCCACTTCAGATGCCAGTCATAAGTCCCAGTACTTCTGACCAACCAGCTGTAAATTCAGGAAGTCCTAATGACTCATTTTAGGTTTGATAGTTCATTAGAATGACTCAAGGAACTTGGGAAAACACTTTACTGTCTATTAATGGTTTATTATAAGAGCAGCCAAGTGGGAGACATGCAAAAGGGCAAGGTATTGGTGGGGGGAGGCGTACTTCAGTTCACAGAGCTTTTATTCTCTCTCCAAGCATGTCAACTTCCTTGGATCTTGATGTGCTAACCCACCTTGAAACTCTCCACACCAAGTTGTTTGGAGTTTTTATTGAAGTCTCATTAGTTAGACATAGCTGACTAAATCTTTGGTGATGGAACTCAATTTCCAGCCCCCTCTCATCTCCCAGGAGCTCAGGTGGTGGGGATGATAGTTCCAACCTCTAATCTTAAGGTTGGTTCCTCTGACAACCAACCCTCATCCTGAGCTAAGTGGGGGCTCACCAGTCATCACCTCATTAGCATAAGCTCAAGTTTGGCTGAAAGGAGATCATTAATAACACAGAAGACACTCCTTTCACTCAGGAAATTCCAAGAGTCTTAGGAACTTTGTGCCAGGAACTGGGGACAAAGAGCAAATATATCAGGAGCATCATCTCCCACCTACTCGCTAACCCCTCTACTCCCCACTCCCAAAGCATCTCTTCTTAAAGACACTCACCTTTTCCACAACACACATAGAATGAGTTGTTCTTTCCTCTTAGCTTCCTTAGCTGCCAATGATTCTGTCATAGTGTACTGTTCTTACCACACAGAACTATAATTATCAATACTTTTTAGTTTCTATCCCTCTAACTAGAATGTGAACTACATGAGATAGTATCTAACTCACATCTGTACCCTAAACATCTAGAGTAGTGCTTGGCACATCATTGCTCTATGAACCATTGAATAAAGGTGAGTGACTAGAAAACAGAATCTGGTACTACTGACCTTTGGCAGTCTATGTGTCTGTGTTTAAGTGTGTTTGGTGTTAATCTGGGGACTGCATCATGATGGTGCTAATTGTATTTCCCAGCTTTTGTGGGTTTCCTGAGAATTTTAGCTCTGGTATCTTGATGTTGAATCTGTGGTAGTCTGTAGAGGAATTCAGAGTTCATAAATTATTAATAATAGCTGGTTTTAGAGTATTAAAAACTGAATTTAGGGGAATGCAGGCAGTCTAGATGTCGTCTGTCTCACAGAGTATGTTCTTTATAGCAGACTGCATTTCTGTAGACATGTCAACTATACCAAATAACTTTTCAAGTCAGTTTTCTGGGGTGTTATGATTTTTTTAAAAAAATCCCCACAGAACCTGAGAAGTTTGACATTTGCCTGAAAGTTTAAAAACTGTTCTCAAATTCAAAGAATTTTTTTTAGAAAGTGTGTGTGTTTGTACATATAAACTAAATATTCAATGGTTATTTTAATTATTTTTTAAATACTTATTTTTCTTGTTCATGCTTATTTAATGTCTTTTATCATTACAAAGAAAATAATACTATGGCACATTAAATAATGTCTTTGCTAATTGCCTTATTTTATCAGCAGTTCAAGAATTCCCATTTCCTGTTTTGGTGGGAGTTGCAGAACTTTACACAGTGAAAGAGATATCATGACCCCTGCCAGTCAGCTATTTTAGCTGCTGAGGTATCAGGAAGAATCCCAGCAGTAGTTTTACAGGAAAAGCACTGGACTAGTTGTGAGGTGTACCCAAGTTTTATTTTTCTTGAATGTTTGATTTCTGGAAGTAATTTAACCTATTGAAACTTGAGTGATATTAATTTTTAAAACTGAAATATTATCTCCTTAACTATCTCAGGGTGCTAATTGATAAAATAAGGTAATAAATATGTTAAAGGAAATCAACCCTGAATATTCATTGGAAGGACTGATGCTGAAGCTGAAGCTCCAATACTTTGACCACCTGATGCAAAGAGCCTACTCACGGAAAAGACCCTGATGCTGAGAAAGATTGAGGACAGGATGAGAAGGTGGTGACAGAGGAAGAGATGATTGGATGGCATCACTGACTGAATGGACATGAGTTTGAGCAAACTCTGGGAGATAGTGAAGGACAGGGAAGCCTGGCATGATGCAGTCCATAGGGTTGCAAAGAGTTGAACTCAACTTAGCAACTGAACAACAACAAAAAAAATACATTCCTGCTAAAGAGCTCATGGATAGTATTTGTCTATCCTAGTGATATCAGCCTATGAAGTCTCAGTTCTGACATACTCTTGACTCAATAAGAACCATTCTGTTTTAGCAGGTGGAGGTTTGGAAAAAGCCTAATGTGTGCTATACCTCTGAAATTGATCTGGGCCCCTGGGACACTTTGTAAGCTCAGGCTTTAGATTTTGTCTCTTACCCCACCATCTGCTACTGGCTGTTTAATTGGACTTTGGTTCCGATCTGAAGTTCAGTTCTTATTCTGTGTCTCTGTTGAAATTGGGATCCAGACCTAAATCTTTGGCCTAGTTTTTGCTGACCACTTTTCAGGGATTGACTGTTGACTGCTTGCAGAATCATTTGTATCATCTTGCCCAATTCTCTCAGAAGAATGACCTTATCCCAACTGTTCTTAGAAACTTCCCTGCTCTGAGGCTTTGATGTACTTCTTCATTTCATGTCCCTTGGGTTACACTGACCCTGGCCTTCATCAAATGTGGATTTATACCCTTTTTTGCTTTTGGTATAGACTAACTTTCAGCTAGTGGGGGACTGCTCCAACTAGTCTCGACCCACTTCCTTTCTCTACACCAATTAGGCTTATTCCCAAATTCTCTCTCTCTCTTTTTTTTTTTTCAGGAATTGTAACATGCTTTGTGTCTGGGTCAGAGTAATGAGTGTTAAAGTATAAGCATACAAAGTATCACTGGCAACTTCTATTGATGTCATTAGAAAGCCATCAAGTAGGACTTTTAGTATATTAAAATGAGTTGTAACAAACACATGAAAAGATGCTCAACATCACTCATTATCAGAGAAATGCAAATCAAAACCACAATGAGGTATCATTACATGCCAGTCAGGATGGCTACTATCCAAAAGTCTACAAGCAATAAATGCTGGAGAGGGTGTGGAGAAAAGGGAACCCTCTTACACTGTTGGTGGGAATGCAAACTAGTACAGCCGCTATGGAGAACAGTGTGGAGATTCCTTAAAAAACTGGAAATAGAACTGCCATATGACCCAGCAATCCCACTCCTGCGCATACACCCCGAGGAAACCAGATCTGAAAGAGACACATGCACCCCAATGTTCATCGCAGCACTGTTTATAATAGCCAGGACATGGAAGCAACCTAGATGCCCATCAGCAGAAGAATGGATAAGGAAGCTATGGTACATATATACAATGGAATATTACTCAGCTATTAAAAAGAATTCATTTGAATCAGTTCTAAAGAGATGGATGAAACTGGAGCCCATGATACAGAGTGAAGTAAGCCAGAAAGATAAAGACCAATACAGTATACTACCTCATATATATGGAATTTAAAAAGACGGTAACGATAACCCTATATGCAAAACAGAAAAAGAGACACAGATGTACAGAACAGACTTTGGGACTCTGTGGGAGAAGGCAAGGGTGGGATGTTCTGAGAGAATAGCATTGAAACAAGGGTGAAACAGATCTCCAGCCCAGGTTGGATGCATGAGACAAGTGCTCAAGGCTGGTGCACTGGGAAGACCCAGAGGGATGGGATGGGGAGGGAGGCGGAAGGGGGGATCGGGATGGGGAAGACATGTAAATGCATGGCTGATTCATGTCTATGTATGGCAAAAACCACTACAATATTGTAAAGTAATTAGCCTCCAACTAGTAAAAATAAATGAAAAAAAAATAAATTAAAAAATAAAATAAATGTCATGAGGAAAAATAAAATAAAATGAGTTGTCTTTTTAGTGTCTTTCCCTTCACACCAAAAAGCAAAGCTAAGCCTATGCTTTCACTGACTAAGCTATCAAATCAAAGTAGAAGTTCAAATCTAATCAACTTTAATTTTGAGGCATGGTGCATTATTGTTTCCAACTTCATTTTATCAACTATACAGTCAGCCCTCCAGATATGGGTATTCTGCATCCACAGATAAGGAGGGCCAGTTGTACTATACCGTTTTATATAAGGGACTTGAACATCCATGGCTTTTGGTATCTGTGTGGGGATCATGGGACTATTTAATCCCCCATGGGCACCAAGGTATGACATTTAATTTGTGGTTTTATCAACAAAAACACACAGTGTGAGAATTATAACCTCTGAGAAACTGCTCCAAAGAGGTAGAGGGGAAGGTCTAAAATATGTGATTTTGATGAAGGGGAACTACATGCAATCAAGCACATATTTTTTGTGAAAGTTTCTGCTAGTCTCTTGTAGGTGACTGCTAGTCATGAGAAACAGGTGTCACCATGAAGGATTTTAGTGCTTTTCTAGATATGAGGAGATACAAGATTTGGGCTCATAAAATCAGCTCCTAAAAATATCTCTCTGAAGACTTGTCCTGCCAATTTTTCCCAGAATACAGGGTGCCTCATTTCTGCTCTCCACCCTGAGCTCCTTTCAGGTGTTTTTGAAAGTCAGCAGCTGTAGTAGCGCATGATTTAATCCTTGTAGAGGTAGATGACAAGTGCCAATTTGTAGCTGACAGTTTGCTTGTCTATAAATAAATATGCTGTGTTATTCCAAGATATTATTATACTTCTATTTCTTTAATTGTACCTCTCCATTATACTACATAATATAATAAAATATTTGCAAGGGCCAGAAGATTTGGCAGAAACAGGAAGCTTGAAAACTTTCTAGAGAGTTTTTTTTTTAAGTAGAAGATAAATTAATTAATTGGAATTGTGATCACAGGGAAAGGAAAGAAGATTTTGAATCTAGGTCTCTATTTCCTTATCATCTTGTCAGCAAATTCTGATTATAAAATTCCTCACGTAGGCCTGATAAGTAACTTCTGACAAAAATGAGTGTGAAAGAGCCAAACTAGCTGCCATCTGAAAAGCAAATACCAAACTCCCTGAACAATTCTGTTTCTTTCCACCTTCAACTTCAATTTAAGGGGAAGCATTAACTATGCAAATGAATAAAGAAGAAAAAAAAAAAACTTAGGTAAAACAAAGCTAGTAACGGAGTGAAGGCTATAATCCATCATCCCCTCTTCAGTCAGACTCTTTGCTTTCTATTTGTTTATTCATATATTTCATGTAAAATATATCTTTGATGTCTGAGAGAAGTTATCAAGTCTGAACCTGTGTTCCAAAGCAAGAAAGATACTTTTTATCCATTGGAATATCAGATGGTATATAGACTGAATCGAATTTCAGTTCATTCCTATTTTGGAATAAATCACTGTCACCACTTCATCTGCTTTCGAAAAACATCAAAAGTATCCAGCTTCTTATAGTTTTGCATAGTTCCTGGCCATGGAGATAAAATCAGAAGTGGATTAAAAACTGTGGAGACTTGAAGGATGAGGGACAACTTGATGGTGATCTGAGTTTCTTAATTTTATCTGGGCTAACATAAAATCTTGTTTGGTTATGTAAAGGGCTATTTGATAAACTTTCAATGGAAAAAATATACATGACACTTACTGAGTTTTAATTACAACACCAGAAATTTTAGAAATCAGGGAAAACCTTAGTCATCATCTAGTTCTAACTGCTAATTTTACATATGAGAAACTGACTGTTTCTTAGGGGGAATGCAGAGGCAATTTTTGCTTGGAATTGAAAGTTAGACTAGATGAGTTTTGAGGTTCCATTCAATAATTTTTTTTTTTTAAACTGAGGCCAGAGAAGTTAAAGAAATTGCCCAAGGTCACCTAGCTGACTGTGGGAAGGAGAGTCTAGAGTTGAATCCAGGTTTCCTGATTCTTTGTCCAACTTATGACTCTTTTCGTACTTAAAGATATTTGAAACTCAACACAGTAAAGTACTTTATAGATAGTGCACTCTGAGGAACAACAAAGTCCTGGCAATCACATACTTACCTTTAGTCAGTTACTCATCTTTTAATTCCCAATGTGGTGAGTCACATAGTAAAATAACATTGGCATACTGCAATGCCATATAAGGAACTAATTAAAAGGGAAAAAAATCATTCAGATGAACTTTGTGATTTCCTCTGAATCTTTTGACAAATATAACCTTGAATGCTGACTTGTTTGAATTCATATATTCTCATGACAGTACATTTGGTGGATAAGGCAGAGCTCCTCCTCCATAAAGATTTCAGTTCTAAGGTCATTAAAAATCCGTTAAGCTAAAAAACTGTTCATTGAGACAGATTTCAGTGACATTGCAGAAGAATTCGATTATAACTGGACACATTATTCACTTGTAGTAAGTCTGGAACTTAAATTTGAGAGAGGGAGTGTGGGGATTATAGGTAAGCTATTTTGAATAATTTTTTGTTTCACTTTCTTCACTTCTTTTAAAAGGGGCTCGTAATTCTTTTTTGTGGCAAAGTTGACTTGACAATATTAATCTGGGGAAATATTGTAATATTTTGCATGAAGTTAACTAATAGGTGATGGATAATCAGAGTAAATAACACTTGAGTTTAATTTTTATTATTAGCTTTTATTTTCTATAAAAAATCATACCTTTTATAAGCAAACCTGGTCCATTAGAAATGGTAAAGATAGTTGCATTTTAGAGTTAAGAAGTTTTCTGAGATTTCTATGTGATTTTTTTTCTATAAACGTAAATGTTCCACTTCACTGTAACTTTTCTCTCTTAAGCTTAGAAATAACCATAGAGCTCCTTTAAAATGAATGATTTATCTTTATATGACAGTTTAATTTAATGTATGGAGCATACATACCTCTACATATGATGATTTCATTTATTTGAATATCATGGTTATATATATAGTAAGTTATTAAAATAAAACTTCTGATTTTCACTGTTTTTGCTCTGAAGTCAACTAGCATTTTATGCATTTGATGCTGTCTTCCTTTGAAAGAATATATAGTTAACACTTAAATGTGACTATCACTTTTATACATTGCACTCATTTTGGGTGCTTCCAGATTATCTTTCTTTTTTGAATATGTAAAAAGATATATAAAATTAGGACATGAATACAAGGTGTCTATCAGCTGTCTTTGGTCAAAATTTTATTGATACACAGAATTTTTAGAGTGTTTAAGAGTTAATCTCATAGATGACTTCTTATTGTTATTAAATAATAAACAAAGGACTAAGAGATCTAGTTTTCAGTTCTAGATCCTCCCATATAGTCCTGTGACCTTGGGATGAACATCCTACCACCTCTCTGTCTTTATTTCTTCATCTGTAAAATGAATCAGATGTCCTGACTCTGCCTAATGTTGTGAAAGGCAGTAGAAATGTTTGAAATGATTATTCAAACAATAAGATTAAACAAAGGAGAGACAGAACAACTATTGGATTCTTAATTTTTTTGATGCTATGATGTTACCTGTAAATGAAAAACTTTCTTTATGGCTTTTTTTTTTTTTTTTTTTTTTTTTGACAATCGGAGAAATATCACCTGTAATTTTTTACAACTTGGAGAAGTGGGGGTGAGATAGATTGCTTGTTCCCTTTGATGTATTTTTCAGAGTGTCTCCAAAGAATTGATAGGAGGTGGCTCCTAGATATGGGAGAAGCTGAAGACAACTAATAGCAATTGGGTTTTTATGCTCAATATGCTGGGCTTCCCTGGTGGCTCAGACGGTAAAGAATCCACTTGCAATGCAAGATATCGGACTCGATCCCTGAGTTGGGAAGATCCTCTGGATAAGGGAAAGGCAACCCACTCCAGTATCCTTGCCTGGAGAATTCCATAAACAGAGAAGCCTGGAAGGCTACAGTCCATGGGGCCGCAAAGAGTCAGACATGACTGAGTGACTTTCACTGTCACTCAACTTTCATCCCATTTAAGTATTTCCTAAACCCCCAGTATTACTGCCTTCACGTTATAGGTAAAAAAAAAAAAAAAATTAGGTACAGAAAGCTGAAGTGTGTTGTTTAGATTTGTGTGGCTTCAGTGTCTGGGTTCTTCCCATTATTTCAGGCTTCTTCTATAGTTTCATGGAGACAATACTGAGAAGATTTGGAATTATGTCTTTCATTCTGTCTGTTGGATCAAGATTTATACTGGGGAGATGGATAACATAGAGTCACAGAGTAGGTGGGCAGGTGCCTACATGATAGGATTTGCAAAGCTATTGATAGGTGCCTGTCCACAAATATCATCTTCATTGACTCGTCACATTCACTTTCCCTGAGATTTTACTACTAAATGATTACTTTGCTTGTTTTGTTTATCTTTGCCAGTGGAGATGTTGGGAGGACTTCCAAATGCACATACCCCTGGGAGAGTTCATGTATTAAGTCTTTCATCATTTAATATCTTAGCAGCAGTGTGAAATTATAGAAATAACTCAGATTTAGGATACAGGAAGACCTGGAACTGAATTCTGATTCTGTATGCTAATTAGCTGTTTAACTTTCATGGGATAATTAATCTCTCAGAACTTCACTTTCTTCTTGAGTAAAACAAAAATAATAATATATATGCATATATATTAATTATAACATATTAAACATTTGGTGTTGGTAGTTGTGGTAGAGTGGGAAAAGCACTGGAATGGAAGTCAGGAGATTTGGTGTCCTGCCATATTGATTTTACTTGTCTAGGCAAATATTTATTGACCATCCACTGTGTCATGCACTGTGCTAGGTACTGAGGATACAACAGGGAACAATTTGAAGTTCCTGCTTTCTTATATCTGAAATTCTAGTTTGGTGCTAAGCTAACTATATCTATATCATACACATGTAGAAAAGGATTAATGTTCTTCACGGTTTAGAGATGGGAAACTAAGGGTTAAATGGTATCATAGTGAGCGAAGTAAACATATTCCCTAATCCTCATTGCAAAATCTCATGGACAGAGGAGCCTGGTGGGCTGCAGTCCATGGGGTCACAAAGAGTCGGGCACGACTGAGCGACTAACACTTACTTAATCCTCATTTACTTTATTGTCTAATGAAGTAGAAGTTAATTAGATAAATATAAGGTTAAAACCATTATAAATCTTTAAAGGAAAAGTAGTCAGTGCTCTAAAAGCATGTAACAGAGGCTGCACTTCAGCTTCTCTAAGTGACATCTGAGCTGAGATCTAAAAAATGAATAGGAGCTAACCAGGTCATTCTTCTACATGTCATTATTCAGATGGATTTCCTTCAGCTCTTTTATGCCCTCTTTGTTGGCTGTTGCAAACGGTCACTTCTCTTAAGTCTCCTATTCAGCTACTGCACATTTATTCTCAAGAGGTGGATTTGGGTCTTATTTAACATAGAAAATAAGAGCCACCAGGTGTGTCTGAACCTCTCTTCCACCTATCTTATCGTCTTTTATACATACATTGATTTGCATATTCATCCATGCTTTTGTCTGAGGAAAAACTAGCCCTCTATCAATCCAAGTTCAATCTCTCTGCCTTTGTTTTAGATTCCATACCTTCCTCTTGCCATTTCAGGGATCTTTTTATATAATTATCACTTTTCTCTTCTGTATTTTTAATCTTTTCCTCTCTGTGAGTTCCTTTCTTAGCGAGAGGGGGGAAAAAGACCATTTCTTGACCCTTCTTTGTACAACCAAACTTCAATAATGGGTCCACACATATAACTGCCTTTACCATGGTCACTAATTACTTCTTATTTCCAAGTACAGCAGACCCATTTCAGTTCTTGTCTTGCTTCCCCCATGTCTTTCCTTCATTGACTTGTGAGACTCTTGGCTTTTGAATGCTTTTTCCTTGGAATCTTCTGCTTCACTAATGTCAATGATTATCAGTTTCTCCTGTCAGTACCATTTATTACCATCAGATTAAGTCCAAAGTCTTAACAAGACTCAGAAGTGTGTGCTCAATTGTGTCTAACTCTTTGCAAACCCATGGACTGCAGCCTGCCAGGCTCCTCTGTTTATGGAATTTCCCAGGCAAGAATACTGGAGTGGGTTGCCATTTCCTGCTCCAGGGGATCTTCCCAACCCAGGGATTGAACACGAGTCTCTTGCATCTGCATTGGAAGGCAGATTCTTTACCACTGCACCACTTGGGAATGTACCAGTACACTGCAACCAAAGCAAACTGCTTGTGTAATCCATGAATTCATTAAGATTTCTCACTTCCTTGCTTTTGCTTCATCAATTAGCATTGAAGAGAAATCCTTTCCTCAAATTCCCCAGGCACACACCTACTCCTTATCTATGAGGATGTTTAGATACATATTCCTCTAGGACACTTACTTGACTCCACCACTCCCAAGAGTAGATTATGTGCCATTCCTCTGTGTTTCTAAGTGCTTGCCTCTCTCTTCAAACTTACACATCTTATTATAATTGGGGCTTCCCTGGTGGCTTAGTTGGTAAAGAATTCACCTGCAATTCAGGAGACTTAGGTTTGATCCCTTGGTTGGGAAGATCCCCTGGAGAAGGGAATGGCTACCCACTGCAGTATTTTGGCCTGGAGAATCCCATGGACAGAAGAGCCTGGCAGGCTACAGTCCATGGGGTCTCAAAGAGTCAGACACGACTGAGCGACTTTAACTTCACTTCATTATAATTGAAGTTCAGTTTAGTTCAGTTCAGTCGCTCAGTCGTGTCTGACTCTTTGTGACCCCATGGCCATAGCAGGCCTTCCTATCCATCACCAACTCCCGGAGTCTACTCAAATTCATGTCCATTGAGTCAGTGATGCCATCTAACCGTCTCATCCTCTCCCTTCTCCTCCCACCTTCAATCTTTCCTGGCATCGGGGTCTTTTCCAATGAGTCAGTTGTTCCCATGAGGAGGTCAAAGTATGAGAGTTTCAGCTTCAGCATCAGTCCTTCCAATGAATATTCAGAACTGATTTACTTTAGGATGGACTGGTTGGATCTCCTTGCAGTCCAAGGGACTCTCAAGAGTCTTCTCAAACACCACAGTTCAAAAGCATCAATTCTTCGGTGCTCAGCTTTCTTTATAGTCCAACTCTCACATCCATGTATGACTACTGGAAAAACCATAGCTTTGACTAGACGGACCTTTGTCAGCAAAGTAATGTCTCTGCTTTTTAATATGCTGTCTAGGTTGGTCAGAACTTTTCTTCCAGGGAGCAAGCATCTTTTAATTTCATGGCAGCAGTCACCATCTGCAGTGATTTTGGAGCCCCCCCAAAATAAAGTCTGTCACTGTTTCCCCATCTAGTTGCCATGAAGTGATGGGGCCAGATGCCATGATCTTAGTTTTCTGAATATTGAGTTTTAAGCCAATTTTTTCACTCTCCTCTTTCACTTTCCTCAAGAGGATCTTTAGTTCTTCTTCACTTTCTGCCATAAGGGTGGTGCCATCTGCATATCTGTGGTTATTGATATTTCTCCCAGCAATCTTGAGTCCAGCTTGTGCTTCCTCCCGCTCAGCATTTCTCATGATGTACTCTACATATAAGTTAAATAAGCAGGGTGACAATATACAGCCTTGACACACTCTTTTCCCAGTTATGAACCAGTCTGTTGTTCCATGTCCAGTTCTAACCGTTGCTTCCTGACCTGCATGCAGATTTCTCAGGAGGCAGGTCAAGTGATCTGGTAGTCCCATCTCTTTAAGAATTTCCCACAGTTTCGTGTGATCCACACAGTCAAAGACTTTGGCATAGTCAGTAAAGCAGAAATAAATGTTTGTCTAGAACTCTCTTGCATTTTTAATGATCCAGCAGATGTTGGCAATTTGATCTCTGGTTCCTCTGCCTTTTCTAAAGCCAACTTGAACATCTGGAAGTTTACGGTTCATGTACTGTTGCAGCCTGGCTTAGAGAATTTTGAGCATCACTTTACTAGCGTGTGAGATGAGTGCAATTGTGTGGTAGTTTGAGCATTCTTTGGCATCGCCTTTCTTTGGGACTGGAATGAAAACTGACCTTTTCCAGTCCTGTGGCCACTGCTGAGTTTTCCAAATTTGCTGGCATATTGAGTGCAGCACTTTCACAGCATCATCTTTTAGGATTTGAAATAGCTCAACTGGAATTCCATCACATCCACTAACTTTGTTCATAGTGATGCTTCCGAAGGCCCACTTGACTTCACATTCCAGGATGTCTGTCTCTAAGGGAGTGATCACACCATCATGATTATCTGGGTAATGAAGATCTTTTTTGTACAGTTTTTCTGTGTATTCTCACCACCTCTTCTTAATATCTTCTGCTTCTGTTAGGTCCATACCATTTCTGTCTTTTATTGAGCCCATCTTTGCATGAAAATTTCCCTTGGTATCTCTGATTTTTTTGAAGAGATCGCTAGTCTTTCCCATTCTATTGTTTTCCTCTATTTCTTTGCATTGATCACTGAGAAATGATTTTATGTCTCTCCTTGCTATTCTTTGGAACTCTGCATTCAAATGGGTATATCTTTACTTTTAATTGAAGTTAGCATCATGAAATAGTCCACAAATGTGGGTATGTAAAAAATTTCACATTTAGATATGTTCAGTTCCCTTGTATTCAACATTCTTCCAGAAAAATAAAATATGCAAGTTCAGTCAATACTTGAGCCTCCTACTGGCTCAAGCAAATATGCTGAAACCTTAGGCAACACCACACTACCAGGGAGGCCCTTTTGGTCACTGATCATTAACTTTCTGTCAACTCTATGATATAGTCTCTGGTATACCATTTTGTCTCTGTCAGGGATGTTCCGTTTTGGTTTGCTGCTGCTTTTTCTGTATCATGCTTAGGGAACTGGATGATTGCTGGGATTGAGTCCCCTGTATCTAGAGCCCAGCACACCCATTATAATTTCTCTGAGCTTTTGCCCTTCCTTGGCTGCCACTATCGAACGTTGAGTTCTCCTGCTCTCCTTGCCACCTCTAACCCCTATCAGAGCCCTGACTTCTTTTTGTTTAAAGTGTATGTCCCTCTCTATCTTGAATATCCTAAAAGAAATTCTGTGTTCCAGAGACCTGCATTGGTACCCCCAAGCATAATCTCTCCAGTGAGCTTGGGTTTTGGAAATACAGAAGCCAGGAAGGAAAGTCTGTGTGGAAAACTTCAAATTTCAGTCCTGGCAAGTGGGGAGTAGGGATCTCCTTGGGTGAGGTAAGGAAGAATAAAAAGGCTCAACTGTCTTCTTGAAATGGTAGGGAGAAGTGAAAAAACTTAGACCAAAATACAAAGAATTATCCCAAAATATATTGACAATACTTGTCTGTTTATGAGATTCTCCCTTCACTAAATTGTGAGTGCCTTTTAGCATACTGCAGAATTTCATTCCCTAATATTTCAGTAGAGAGTACAGTGGAGACTTACAAAATTCATTCTGGGAAGAGGGAGTGCAGAAAGCTTATAGAAGTTAAGTGCTATGCATGCCTGCATGTTCAGTTACTTCAGTCATGTCCGATTCTTTGCGATCCTATGGACCCTATGGAGCTCACCAGGCTCCTGATGGACCCTATGGAGCCCACCAGGCTCCTCTGTCCCATTGTGTTCTCCAAGCAAGAATACTGGAGTGGGTTACCATGCTCTCCTCCAGGGGATCTTCCTGACCCAGGGGTCAAACCTGTATCTCCTACATTGCTGGCAGATTCTTAAACAACTGAGCCACCTGGGAAGCCCAGAAGTAAGTGCTACTTGAGCTAAATCTCAGTGACTAAGAAGAAACAATGATTAGGCTAGGTAAAACAGGATTGGTATCAGGGGACCTGCATAACCAACAGCTTACAGATACAAGACTCTACTTTTCAAGATCTATAGGTAGGAGATGAGACTGAAAGTGTTAATAAGGTCCGGATAATAAGAAGTATTGATTACTATGTTAAAGAGTTTATATGTTATTTTATGAGAGACAATGCTGCATAGAGATTAAGGCACAAACTCTAGAACGATACTTGCTTGCCTTTGAATCTGTCTCCATTCGTTACTACCTATGGGACCTTGGGATAATCATTTAGCTTTTCTGTGCCTCAGTTTCCTTATTGGTAAAATGGGATGAAATCACTACCTATTTCATAATGCCATGGTCAGGATTAAGTGAATTAATACAGTGAAGTGCTTACAAAAGCACTTAGCACACTGTAAGTAGCATTGAATTGTGAGCTATTATAAACTGACCTGTAGAGCAATAGGAAGCCAGTGAAGGAGTTTGAATGGATGTATTTGTGTTTTGAAAAGGTCACACTGGCTACAGCATTGAAGATTGCTTGAATCTGACTTATTGTATGGGTAAAATGTATCAGAAAGTAATTGTACTTCATCAGTCAAGGAATGGTGATGGTTAGAATTAGGGTCATGACAGTGAAGATGGAGTGATATGGATGGGTGACAAAGGTATAATAATTAGAGAAGGGATCTGTGGGGGTGAAATGATGGTTGAAGATAAATGAAAGAAAGGAATCTAGGATGATTCCTATGTTTCTGGTTTAGGACACTGCTTGGGAAGTCATACTGTCATTTGGTACTGGAAATAGAGGAAAGGAAATTGATGATAAGTTGCATTAGTGTTTTGAATATCTATAATCCCAGTGTGTATTCACATTCTTTGAAACAGAGACAACTGAATTACATCATCTATCTGTGTTTTGAAATCATGTACTGAAGGGTTATTTGGCTATTTTAGGAAAATCTTCATAAATGGAATTTATCAGTGTACTAGGAAAAATATACTTTCTTCTCCATGCCTTTCTTTGATAAGTACAGGTTTGTTATTTACACAAGTTAAAAATATTATTGGTGACTGATGTAGAAGTATCAAGGCACTATGATAGAGCATGGTAACTTTGTTTTGGATCAGGAGTCTGTCAGTTTTCCAAAATGAGAGTGTCTCTGGAAATAACTAATTCATAGTCAAAGTCATATCAGTTCATTTACTCATTCAGCAGACATTTATTGCCTACCATGTGACAGGCCTCATATGAATACAAAAGCAGAAGCAGTTTCTGCTCTCGTGGACTTTACAATAACCAGAGTTATGGACCCTACTCAAACAGTCACAATGATAAATTTATAATTTTAAACTCTAACTACTTTGATGGAAAGCTTCCAGTGTCAGTGTTTTATGAATTAAAAGGATTGTTCCTAGAATCAGACTGATTAGGCTGTAATACTGCTTCTTCCTACTTAAGTAACTAAGTGTTAGTCACTTAGTCTTGCACGATTCTTTGCAACCCCATGGACTGCAGCCCACCAGGTTCCTCTGTCCATGAGATTTTCCAGGCAAGGATACTGGAGTGGGTTGCAATTTCCTTCTCCAGGGGATCTTCCCAACCAAGGGCTTGATCCCGGGTCTCCTGCACTGCAGGCAGATTCTTTACCGACTGAGCTACAAGGGAAGTCCACTTCACTTGTACTTACTATCTTTCCTACTTACTATCTATGTAATCTTGGATCAGTAATTTAATCCTTCTGTGTCTCATTTTCTCATGTAAATTGGAGAAAATAATATGAGTAGAAGTGAACTAGTCCAAAGGGGATAGAAAGAGATATGAATATTCCAGGAAGATGGAATAACAAGTGCACAGG
Source organism: Cervus elaphus (assembly GCF_910594005.1). Classification (NCBI taxonomy): domain Eukaryota; kingdom Metazoa; phylum Chordata; class Mammalia; order Artiodactyla; family Cervidae; genus Cervus; species Cervus elaphus. Next base: position 38,055,051 of record NC_057848.1, on the reverse strand, counting down.
CCCTGTAGTGACAGCCCAGAGCACAATATAAAAGAATATTTTAAAAGGCATCTGTAAAAGTAGTCAGATGTCACAATACTTAGGACCTTGAGAATCAAGTCAAAATTTTTGTCTTTATTCCAAAAGGAAGTTGTGAAGAATTTTTAGTAAGGAAATTGCATAATCATATTTACATTTGGAAAACAGAAGAAAGGCACTTAGCCTGCAGTGTGGAAATAGGGTGGTGCCACAGTAAATTCAGGGGCATGTATTAATAAGTTATTGTAAGAGTCCAAGCAAATAATGATGATGATTTGAACTAGTATGGGAGGGAGACAGATTCAAGCAATTTCACAGGATGTTTGAAAAATGGATTAAATGATAATGGGTTAGACGTGATATATATATATATATATATATATATATATATATATATATATATATATATATATATATATAAGGTGTTTATTCTTTGATTATGTGTCTGTGCTTTGATTTCTGGTTTATACTGTTGAATAGATTCTAATGCCAATCAGTGATATGGGACCACTACGCCTTGACACTTTGAAACTACGACACCTCTGGCAAAAGGACCCCTTTTCAGTTGGAAGATTGTGATTTTGATATTTTGCATTTGTGTTGCGTTTGAGACTTCTAAGTGTACAGTTTTGAGAAAATGATTAGATATACAGGTCTGGAGCTCAGAACAGGAACAGTAGCTTGAGTGAGAGAGAAATGTTTGAAAGTCATTGGCATATAGATGGTAATGGAAGCTAAGGAGTGGATAAATTTTCCTAGGGAGAACATAGAGTCAAAAGAGATGAGGGCTTCAAAGAACTTCATTTAATATTAGGATAAGTAAAGTGTGAACCTTTATGAAATGAAAAGTGTAGCCAGAGAGGTAGAAGGAAAACTGGGACACTGCTGTGAGAAAAGCCAAGGGAACACTGTTTCAAGAAGGATGGTGGTTAACAGGTGAATTCCACTAAGGTTGGGCTAAAAAAGATTGATTGGATTCAGTCACATGGGGGCCACTAGTTATTCTTAGGAGGACCTGTTTCAGGAAAGTCATGGATTGGTGGAAGAAGCCAGAAGGAAATGGAGTGGTGAAGAGTGAGTGGGAGGTGTAAAAATAACAAAGATAGACAACTCTTCCTGGAAATTTGACTGTGAAGAAGATGGGAGAATTAGAGCAGTAGGTGGAGACAAATATATGGGCAAGATAGTTTTTTTTTTTTTTTTAAGTTTGGGGAGAAATGAGGATATTCAAATGCTAATGAATATATCAAACTGATATTTATGTATCTGTACACACATCTCATATATATTGAAGATATATATAGTTGTTGTTCAGCTGCTAAGTCGTGTCTGGCTCTTTCGACACCATGGACTGCAGCACACCAGTCTCCTCTGTCCTCCACTATCTCCTGGAATTTGCTCAAACTCATGTCCATTGAGTTGATGATGCCATCCAACCTCTGTTGCCCCCTTCTTCTCCTGCCTGCAATCTTTCCCAGCATAAGTCTTTTCCAATGAGTTAGATCTTCACGTAATGTGGCCAAAGTATTGGAGCTTCAGCTTCAGCATCAGTCCTTCCAATGAATATTCAGGGTTGGCTTTTTTAGAAATGACTGGGTGGATCACCTTCCCTTGTGGCTCAGCTGGTAAAGAATCTGCCTTCAATGGGGGAGACCTGGATTTGATACCTGGGTTGGGAAGATCCCCTAGAGAAGGGAAAGGCTACCCACTCCAGTATTCTGGCCTAGAGAATTCCATGGACTGTATAGTATATAGGATCGCAAAGAATCAGACATGACTCCTGCTGTCCAAGGGACTCTCAAGAGTCTTCTCTAGCACCACAGTTCAAAAACATAAATTCTTCAGCGCTCAATCTTCTTTATGGTCCAAATTCACACCTGTACATGACTACTGGAAAAACCAAAGTTTTAACTATATGGAGCTTTGTTGCCAAAGTGATGTCTCTGCTTTTAATACGCTGTCTAGGTTTGTCATAGCTTTTGTTTTAAGGAGCAAGCGTCTTTTATTTTCATGGCTGCATCAAGTGTCCACAGTGATTTTGGAGCCCAGGAAAATAAAATCTGCCATTGTTTCCACTTTTCCCCCATCCATTTGCCATGAAATGATGGGACAAGCTGCCATGATCTTAGTTTTTTGAATGCTGAATTTTAAGCCAGCTTTTTCTCTCCCCTCATTCACCTTCATCAAGAGGCTCTTTAGTTCCTCTTCACTTTCTGCCATTAGAGTGGTGTCATCTGCATATCTGAAGTTCTTGATATTTCTCCCAGCAATCTTGATTCCAGCTAGTGATTCATCCAGCTTGGCATTCTGCATGATGTACTCTGTATATAAGTTAAATAAGCAGGGTGACTATATACAGCCTTGACGTATTTCTTCCCCAATTATGAACCAGTTCATTATTCTATGTCCGGTTCTTACTGCTGCTTCTTGTCTTGCATACAGGTTTCTCAGCAGACAGGTAAGATGGTCTGGTGTTCTCATTTCTTTAAGAATTTTCCACAATTTGTTGTGATCAACCCAGTCAAAGGCTTGAGTTGTCAATGAAGTAGAAGAAGATGTTTGTCTGGAATTCCCTTGCTTTTTTGATGATCCACCAGCTGTTGGCAATTTGATCTCTTGTTCCTCTGCCTTTTCTAAATCCAACTTGAACATCTGAAAGTTCTCAGGTCACTGTTGAAGCCTAGCTTGAAGGATTTTGAGCATTATCTTGCTAGCATGTGAAATGAGCTCAACAGTACAGTAGTTTGAACATTCTTTGGCATTGCTTTTCTTTGGGATTTGAGTGACATTTTCCAGTCCTGTGGCCACTGCTGAGTTTTCCAAATTTGCTGGCATATTGAATGCAGCACTTTCACAGCATCATCTTTTAGAATTTGAAATAGCTCAGCTGGAATTTCACCTCCACTAGCTTTGTTCATAGTGACGCTTCCTAAGACCCACTTGACTTTGCACTCCAGGATATCTGGCTCTAGGTGACTAACCAACCTATCGTGGTTAACTGGGTCATTAAGACCTTATTTTGTACAGTTCTTCTGTGTATTCTTGTCACATCTTCTTAATCTCTTTTTTTTTGTTGTTGTTCGGTCCATTCCATTTCTGTCCTTGTTGTGCCCATCTTTGCATGAAATGTTCCCTTGGTATCTCTAGTTTTCTTGAAGAGATCTCTAGTCTTTCCCATTCTTTTGTTTTCCTCTATTTCTTTGCATTATTCACTTAAGAAGACTTTCTTATCTCTCCCTGCTATTCTCAAACTCTGCATTCAGTTGGGTTTGGGTTTATCTTTCCTTTCTCCTTTGCCTTTTACTTCTCTTCTTTTCTCAGCTATTTGTAAGGCCTCCTCAGACAAACATTTTGCCTTCTTGCATTTCTTTTTCTTGGGAATGGTTTTGGTCATCACCTCCTGTACAATGTTATGAACCTCTGTCCATAGTTATTCAATCACTCTGTCTACCAGATCTAATATCTTAAATTGATTTGTCAACTCCACTGTGTAATCGTAAAGGATTTGATACCTGAATGGTCTAGTGGTTTTCCCTACTTTCTTCATTTTAAGCCTGGATTTTGCAATAAGGAGCTGATGATATGAGCCACAGTCAGCTCCAAGTCTTGTTTTTGCTGTATAGAGCTTCTCCATCTTTGACTGCAAAGAATATAATCCATTTGGTTTTGATATTCACCATCTCATGATGTCCATGTGTAGAGTCGTCTCTTGTGTTGTTGGAAGAGGGTGTTTACTATGACCAATGTGTTCTCTTGACAAAACTCTTAGCCTTTGCCCTGCTTCATTTTGTACTCCAAAGCCAAACTTGCCTGTTACTCTGGGTATCTCTTGACTTCCTACTTTTGCATTCCAGTCCTCTATGATGAAAAGGACATCTTTATTTGGTGTTAGTTCTAGAAAGTCTTGTAGATCTTCATAGAACTACTCGACTTCAGCTTCTTTGGCATTAGTGGTTGCGACATAGACTTGGATTATTGTGATGTTGAATGATTTGCCTTGAAAACTAACTGAGATCATTCTGTTGTTTTTGAGATTACCCAAGTACTGCATTTTGGACTCTGTTGTTGACTATGAGGACTATTCCATTTCTTCTAAGGGATTCTTGCCCACAGTCATAGATATAATAATCATCTTATTTAAGTTCACTCACCCATCCGTTTTAGTTCACTGATTCCTAAAATGTCTATGTTTATGCTTGTCATCTCCTGCTTGACCACACCAAATTTCTTTTTCATGGAGCTAACTTTTTAGGTTCCAATGCAATATTCTTCTTTATAGCATCAGACTTTACTTTCACCACCAGTTCAGTTCAGTCGCTCAGTCATATCCGACTCTTTGTGACCCCATGGACTGCAGCACACCAGGCTTCCCTGCCCCTCACCAACTTCCGGAGCTTGTTCAAATTAATGTCCATTGAGTCTGTGATGCCATCCAACCATCTCATCCTCTGTCATCTCCTTCTCCTCCTTCCTTCAATCTTTCCCAGCAGGAGGATCTTTTCCAGTGAGTCAGTTCTTCACATCAAGTGGCAAAGTATTGGAGTTTCAGCTTCAACATCAGTCCTTCCAATGAATATCCAGGACTAATTTCCTTTAGGATGGACTGGTTGGATTTCCTTGCTGTCCAAGAGACTCTCAAGAGTCTTCTCCAACACCACAGTTCAAAAGCATCAATTCTTCAGTGCTCAGCCTTCTTTATGGTTCAACTCTCACACCCATACATGACTACTAGAAAAACCATAGCTTTTAACTATACAGACCTTTGTTGGCAAAGTAATGCCTCTGCTTTTTAATATGTTGTCTAGGTTGGTCATCACTTCCCTGGCGGCTCAAATGGTAAAGGGTCTGCCTACAGTGTGGGAGACCTGGGAGAGGAACTGGCAACTCACTCCAGTACTCTTGCCTGGAAAATCCCATGGACGGAGGAGCCTGGTAGGCTACAGTACGTGGGGTCACAAGGAGTCAGACACGACTGAGTTACTTCACTTTCTTTCTTTCTTTCACTTTCTAGGTTGGTCATAGCTTTTCTCCAAGAAGCAAGCGTCTTTTAATTTCATGGTTGTAGTTACCATCTGCAGTGATTTTGGAGCACCCAAAATAAAGACTTTCACTGTTTCCATTGTTCCCCATCTATTTGCCATGAAGTGATGGGACCAGTTGCTATGATTTTAGTTTTTCGAATGCTGAGTTTTAAGCCAGATTTTTCACTCTACTCTTTCACTTTTATCAAGAGGCTCTTTAGTTCTTCTTCACTTTCTGCCATAAGGGTGGTTCATCTGTATATCTGAGGTTATTGATATTTCTCCCAGCAACCTTGATTCCAGCTTGTGCTTCATCCAACCCAGCGTTTCTCATGATGCACTCTGCATATAAGTTAAATAAGCAGAGTGACAATATACAGCCTTGACGTCCCCCTTTTCCTATTTGGAACCATTCTGTTGTTCCATGTCCAGTTCTAACGTTGCTTCTTGTCCTGCATACAGGTTTCTCAGGAGACGGGTAAGGTGGTCTGGTGTTTCCATCTCTTTAAGAGCTTTCCACAGTTTGTTGTGATCCACACAAAGACTTTGGCATAGTCAATAAAGCAGAAATAGATGTTTTTCTGGAATTCTCTTGCTTTTTCTATGGTCCAACAGATGTTGGCAATTTGATCTCTGGTTCCTCTGCCTTTTCTAAATCCAGCTTGAACATTTGGAAGTTCATGGTTCACATACTGTTGAACCCTGGCTTGGAGAATTTTGAGCATTACTTTGCTAGTGTGTGAGATGAGTGAAGATGTGCAGTAGGTTGAATATTCTTTGGCATTGCCTTTCTTTGAGATTGGAATGAAAACTGACCTTTTCCAGTCCTGTGGCTGCTGCTGAGTGTTCCAAATTTGCTAACATATTGAGTGCAGCACTTTATCAGCATCATCTTTTAGTATTTGAATTAGCTCAATTGGAATTCTATCACCTCCTCTAGGTTTGTTTATAGTGATGCTTCCTAAGGCCCCCTTGACTTCGCATTCTAGGATCTGGCTCTAGGTGAGTGATCACACCATCATTGCTATCTGGGTCATGAAGATATGTTTGTATAGTTCTGTGTATTCTTGTCACCTCTTCTTAATATCTTCTGCTTCTGTTAGGACCATACCATTTCTGTCCTTTTTTGTGCCTGTCTTTGTATCAGATGTTCACCACCAGGCACATCTATAGCTGAGCATCATTTCTGCTTTGGCCCAGCCTCTTCATTATTTCTGGAGCCATTTCTCTGCTCTTCCCCAATGGCTTATTTGACACCTACCCACGTACAGTGCTTATCTTCTGGTGTCATATCCTTTTGCCTTTTCATACTGTTCATGGGATTCTCGAGTCAAGAATACTGAAGCTGTTTGCTATCCCTTCTCTGAAGATATAAGAGAAAAGAAAATATTAAATTATAAGGACCTTGATAATGTGATCAAAGTTGGAGTTCAAAACACACATGAAGGGTTTTACCTTAGTGGGGAATATACTCCTTTTTTTATAACAGTAGGGAAGGAAGAGAGGATATGGGGGAAATGTGGAATCAAGAAAATGAGGAAATCTCCATACAATAGTTTCAATTTTTAAAATTTATTTGTTAAAATTTTTATTAGAGTATAGTTGATTAAAAATGTTGTGTTGGTTTCAGGTATACAGCAAAGTGTATCAGTTATACATATACATATATTCACTTTTTAAGATTCTTTTCCCATATAGATCATTATAGAGCATTGAGAAGGGTTCCCTGTGCTATCCAATAGGTCCTTATTCAATTTTGATTTTAGAGAGACAAAGTCATGTGATGAGATCAAGGGAGAAGAAGTGAGAGGATGGAAGGTACTGGAAGAAGTTTATAATTATTGTCAAGAATGGAATAAAGCTAAACAGAGGCATATAATAGTGTTTCTGAGCTGTATTGTGGGTTCCTTTAAAATTGAATATTATAACTTTATCATGGAACTAATCTATTGTGAGACTTATTCCTTCAACACTCACCTTCTCAGGTATGGGCCCAGAGAAAGCTTGAAAGCTGGACTCATTTTATTGGTTGGGATTTTCTTAGGAAGTTAGGACAAACAGGCAGAGGGGCTGTTTTAGTTTGGGAGTATGGGAGCTAATCTAGATTTAACAAAGAAAGGAAGAAGGCAAAGTCTGCCAGATGGATTTGGAAAAAACAATCAAATCATTGCAAAGCTGAAATATCATCACAGTGACAGTACTTAAAATGTAAGCTAGAGTGAAAGGGGATTATGGGAAAATCAGTTAACTTATCTGGCCTGTTTTCTCATCTGCATATAAGCCATGGTGATAGACGGTGGAAGCCAAGTATGTTTTTTTGTGTGTGAATTTATTATATATATATATATATATATATATATATATATATATATATATATGTATATATTTCTTTTATTAGTAAGTATCTAGAGAACTGGGGCTTCCCTGGTGGTTCATTGATAAAGAATCTGTCTGCCAGTGCAAGAGATCTGGGTTCACTCCCTTGGTCAGGAAGATCCCCTGGAGTAGGAAATGACAACCCACTCCAGTATTCTTGCCTGGAGAATTCCATGGAAAGAGGAGCCTGGTGGGCTACAGTCCATGGGGTCGCAAAGCATCAGATATGACTGAGCAACTAAACAACAACCAAGAGAATCAAGAGGGCCTAGGGATTCCTGAAGAGCAAACTGCCTATTTCTAAGGAATGAAACAGGGTTGGGGGGGTAGAAGGAATTGGTCATTCTAGCTCTCCCATGGATGGCCCATCAAAGGAAGGCAAAGCCATGCTTTTCTAGGTTTGATTCTACTACAAATCGTTCTTTTCTGTAGGTATGTTTGACTTTACTCATCCAGCAGTGATTACTCTCTGTCTTTGGAATCAGCCATTTTATTTCTCTGGCACTTTGGCAGGAAGAACAGTGTATGTTATTACTGGAATTAGTACTGATTCATTGAGGATTTGAACTCCAGGGCATTTTGAGAATAAACAAAGCATATGGATGAACTGTCAACATATATATGAAAAAGGTGAAACAGCATTGGATTGAAAATATGTGCATACACTATCAGAACATCATTCAGAAAACTGTGGCAACAGCAGCTCATGGTGGTGGGGAGAGGGCTGTGGTACCTGCAAGTTTCTCATATTGGCAGAAACTCCAGATGGCCAGAGAGCATTCTCTGGCACTTATTTAGAACAATAAGGTCTTTGAAGGCCTCAAGGAGGAATACTGAAGTGTTGTCACATTGTATTTTTTCACTGTGAAAAGTTTCTATTTCAGCATTTTGTGATTATAATATTTATGGGTGGGATGGATCAGTATGATGTTTTCCCCAGATATCTGGTTGGAGACTCCAGCCAAGGGAATTGCTACATCATTTAAACTTTGCCCTGTGCATGAATGAATTGAGTGACATCTTGGTTGCTTCCAAACTAGAAGTTTTTGCAATTGTGAATAAAGCTGCTATACATATTTCTATGCAGGTTTTTGTGTGCACATGAATTTTCAACTCCTTTTGGTAAATAACCAAGGAGCATGACTTCTGGATCATATGGTAATAATTTGCTTAGTTTTGTGAGAAATCGCCAAATTATCTTCCAAAGTGGCTGGACCATTTTGCATTCCTACCAGCAATGAATGAGAGTTCTTGTTGCTCCACAGCCTTATCAGCATTTATTATTGTCATCAGTGTCCTGAATTTTGGCCATTCTGATAAGTGTGTTTTGACTTACTGTGTTGTTTGTTTTGTTTTTCTTTTTTGCTCTCCTTCAGTAAACTTGATGGCAGGGAATTCTGTATCTAGGTCATTTTCATATCTGTAGACTTGAGCGCAAAGATGAATGCTCAGGAAATGTCTGTGAAATGAAGATCTGGATGGATGCCTATGACCATGTCAGCACCAATACAGCAACCAAAGGCACAGGCCATAAAAATAGACACTCTGAGGTTCTATTTTGATGAGAAGACTCTGAAGTCATTTAGGAAACATTGTCTAATCCATGCTCAAAAGCAGCTATCAAAAGCAGTGAGAAAGTGGGTGAGTAGGCAGATTTACTACTTAAAATTATGAAGTGGATTTAGAGCTTTTAAGCAGATAAAGAACCAGTCCTCTTAAGCCAGGAAATTCTTTTTTATGAAGGGCAGTCAGCCCAGTGAAAAACAATAAAGGTCTGCCCACATACAAGTTAAAAAGAACTTTTTGGTCATAAACACTTTTAAAAAGTAAACTTACAAGGTTACAAAACTGGCCTAATCTTCAAGTAATGCTTGGAAATTATTCTGAAGCCAAAGAATTACGGAAAATATATTGAGAAAAGAGAATGTGCTGTGCTTAGTCACTTAGTCTGACTCTTTGCAACCAAATGGACTGTAGCCTGCCAGGCACCTCTGTCCATGGGGATGCTCCAGGCAGGAATTCTTGAGTGGGTTGCCATGCCCTCCTCCAGGGGATCTTGCCAACCCAGAGATCAAACCCAGGTCTCCTGCACTGCAGGTGGATTCTTTACCAGCTGAGCTACCAGGGAAGCCCCAAAGAGAGAATGCTCTAGTATTATAAAAATAAGGACAGCCAGAAATCAAAAAATATATTTATTTCCACCTAATGGAAAAGAAAAACACATCAATAAGAGAGAGGAAAAGAGGGAGAAAGTAGAAAAAGAAGAATATAAGGAAAGAAGATAACAGGTCTGTGGGAGAAGAAACAAACAGCAAGAGAGTGAATAGGACCCTCTATGCTGAGTTTCAAATAGACTGCCAATCTAAGCCAGAATACAAATCCTCTTGCTTAAAGATACATACTTACTGGAACCCTTTGGGAGTTTGTATAGTTATATTATTTGATCCCTTTGTTTCAAAGTTTTCAAAATACCATATAGGTTTTATGTTCCCTAGAGCCGGAATTTCTGATATTCCTTCATTCTGATCTTCAGTCATATTTCTAGACCAATAGTCAAATTTTTAAAGTGCCTTATAAAAATATAAAGTTGTTTCTTTTGTTGTTACTTTTGCTGCAGAAGACAAATTTAGAAGAAAAAGAATGAAATCCCAGATTGCACATAGATGGAAAGTAAAGATGTTCAATAGTCTGGAAAAATTGCAGGCTTTTAAAAATAATATTTCATTGGAAATGTGAGAAGATGCAGATACCTTAGTAAAACAATTTGAGCAGATGGGAAGTATTTGTTAAAATAATCACTGGTGAAACTATCTTCGTTTCTAATTGTCTCAGAAAAATGTTCTGCCTTGGTATGGCATGCTTTGATAAGGATCAATACAATCCTAAAATACTCTGGCCTGCATCCTTCAAATAAGAACATTCACTTTTACTAAACAGGTATGATCAAAATCCAAGTAACAACAGGATCAAGCCTTTATGTAAGATGTTCTCCATTCATGTCTTCAAAGGGAAGAAATGAGTGACTTCCTCTTAGCAAGAGCACCTTATGTTCCTTCATTGCAAAAGTTTCAAGAGAATTATCCATACTTATTGTTTCTAATTTTTACCCTTCCATTTTTTTTCCTGAACCCACTTTAATCTGTTTTGCTCCAGACATGCCACTTATTCCCTTATCAATGTTACCAGTTATCTTCAGTTTGCCAAACTTATTAGACCATTGTCAGGCCTCATCTTACTTGGCTTATTGACATCTTTTTTTTTTTAATTTAAATTATTTTTTTAAGGATAATTGCTTTACAATATTGTGTTGGTTTCTGCCATACATCAACATGAATCAGCCTTAGGTATACATATGTCTCCTTCCTCTTGAACCTCCCTCCCACCTCCCACCCAATTTCACCCCTCTAGGTTGTCACAGACCACCAGATTTGAGCCCCTTGCATCATAGAGCAAATTCCCACCAGCTATCTATTTTATGTATGGTAATGTATGATTCCACGCTACTCTCTCAATTCATCCCATCCTCTCCTTCCCCAGCTGTGTCCACAAGTCAGACTTAGTGACAGCTTTTGACATTGTCTATCACTTTATCCTTGAAGCATTTTCCTTACTTGGTTTCTGAGACACCACAAATTTTGGGTTTCCTTCTCTTTTCCTTGGCATCCTTTTTGTGTGCTTTGTTGGTACCTTCTCATCGCTTTGACCTCTATACTGGAGGGTCCCATATATCTCAGTCCTTGCTCCTCTTCTCTTTATCTTATCTACACTCTATCCTGTGTGGGTGTGTGTGCTCAGTGGCTCAGTTGTGTCAGATTCTTTGTTACCTATGGGCTTTAGCCTGCCAGACTCCTTTGTCCATGAGATTTTTCTCTGGCAAAAATACTGGAATGGGCTGCAATTTTCTTCTCCAAAGGATCTTCCTAACCCGGGGACTGAACCTGCTTCTCCTACATTGGCAGGCAGATCTTTACCACTGAGCAACCAGGGAAGCCACACACTATACCTTAGGTGACTTTAATTAATCCTATGTCTTTAGATACTACATACATACTGATGACTAGAGACCTCAAGAAAATTAGGGATACCAAGGGAAAATTTCATGCAAAGATGGGCACAATAAAGGACAGAAACGGTATGGATCAAACTGAAGCAAAAGATATTAAGAAAAGGTGGCAAGATTACACAGAATTTTACAAAAATGATCTTAATGACCCAGATAACCATGATGGTATAATCACTCACCTAGAGCCAGAAATCCTGGAGTGCAAGTCAAGTGGGCCTTAGGCAGCATCTCTACGAACAAAGCTAGTGGAGGTGATGTGAACAAAGCTGGTGCAGGTGTTGGAACTCCAGCTGAGCTATTTCAAATCCTAAAAGATGATGCTGTGAAAATGCTGCACTCAATATGCTAGAAGATTTGGAAAGCTCAGCAGTGGCCACAGGACTAGAAAATGTCAGTTTTCATTCCAATCCCAAAGAAAGGCAATGCCAAAGAATGTTCAGACCGCACAATTGCACTCATCTCACATGCTAGCAAAATAATGCTCAAAATTCTCCAAGCCAGGCTCCAATAGTACATGAACCGAGAACTTCCAGATGTTCAAGCTGGATTTAGAAAAGGCAGAGGAACCAGAGAACAAATTGCCAACATCTGTTGGATCATCTAAAAAGCAAGATAATTCCAGAAAAAAAATCTACTTATGCTTCAATGACTACTCTAAAGCCTTTGACTGTGTGGATCACAACAAACTGTGGAAAATTCTTAATGAGATGGGAATACCAGACCACCTTACCTGCTTCCTGAGAAACCTGTATGCAGGTCAAGAAGCAACAGTGAGAACTGGACATGGAACAAAGGACTGGTTCCAAATTGGGAAAGGAGTACATCAAGACTGTATGTTGTCACCCTGCTTATTTAACTTAGATGCAGAGTACATAATGCAAAATACTGGGCTGGATGAAGCACAAGCTGGAATCAAGATTGTAGGGAGAAATATCTGTAACCTCAGATATGCAGATGACACCAACCACCCTTATGGTGGAAAGCTAAGAACTAAAGAACCTCTCGATGAAGGTGAAAGAGGAGAGTGAAAAAGCTAGCTTCAAACTCAGCATTCAAAAAAGAAAGATCATGGCATCCAGTCCCATCAGTTCATGGCAAATGGATGAGGAAACAATGGAAACAGTGACAGACTTTATTTTCTTGGGCTCAAAAATCACTGCAGATGGTGACTTCAGCCATAAAATTAGAAAATGCTTGCTCCTTGGAAGAAAAACTATGACAAACCTAGACAGCATATTAAGAAGCAGAGACATTACTTTGTCCACAAAGGTCCATATAGTTAAAGCTATGGTTTTTCTAGTAGTCATGTATGAGTGTGAGAGTTGAACCATAAAGAAGGCTGAGCACTGAAGAACTGATGCTTCTGAACTGTGGTGTTGGAGAAGACTCTTGAGAGTCCCTTGGACTGAAAGATCAAACCTGTCAATCCTATAGGAAGTCAGTCCTGATTATTCATTGGAAGAACTGATGCTGAAGCTGAAGCTCCAATAATTTGGCCACCTGATGCAAAGAACCTACTCATTGGAAAAGACCCTGATTCTGGCGAAAATTAAAGGCAGGAGGAAAAGGAGGCGACAGAGGACAAGGTGGTTGGATGGTATCACCGACTCAATGGACATGAGATTGAGCAAGCTCTGGGTGTTGGCGATGGACAGGGAAACCTAGTGTGCTGCAGTCCATGGGGTTGTAAAGAGTTGGACACCACTGAGTGAACAACAGCAACAACTGATGACTCTCAAAAATATATCTATAGCTCCAATCTTTCCCCAAATTGCCAGAACCAAGTCCAACTGCCTACTCACCTTCTCCCTTTAGATGTTTAATTGATCTGGTGGTGGTGAAAGTCCCTCAGTTGTGTCCAACTCTTTGTGACTCCATGGAATTCTCCAGGCCAGAATACTGGAGTGGGTAGCCTTTCTCTTCTCCAGGAGATCTTCCCAACCCAGGGATTCAACCCAGGTCTCCCGCATTACAGGCAGATTCTTTACCAGCTGAGCCACAAGGGAAGCCCCAAAATACTGGATTGGGTAGCCTATCCCATCTCCAGCAGATCTTCTTGACCCAGGGATCAAATTGGGGTCTCCTGTATTGCAGGTGGATCTTTACCAACTGAGCTATCAGGAAGTCATACGATGTTTAGTTAGGCAGCTCAAACTGAACCATATAAAACTGAACCTTTGTCCATCATCCCCACGCCCCATAAATAATTATCCAGTTTCCCATTACAAAAATAGAGGCATCATCTTCTGATACTCCACAGTCAATGGATCAGTAAAATCCTATCAGCTTCTCCACTGCTGGCAGGTTGGTGCAAGTCACTGTCAGCTCTAGCCTGGATTATTGCTTCTACCCTTCCCTTCCATATAGAGTAGACTTTTCAACTGTAACTGACAACTATCCAACTGCTTCCCGTTTTACTAACTATAAGTAGGAAATTCAGTACCATTGCCCATAGTCAGCCTATCTTTGTGAGATCGTCTAACTTTATCTGTTTCCTATCCTACCGGTCTTGTTAGAACTACTAAGCTGATTCCCTCCCTGGGGCCTCTGAATGTGCTATTCCTTCAACGTGGGTTCCATCCCTGGTCTGGGAAGATTACATGGAGTAGGAAATGGCCAACCACTCCAATATTCTTGCCTGGAGAATCCCACAGACAGATGAGCCTGGTGGGCTACAATCCATGGGGTCATGGCGTCAGACACGAGTTAGTGACTAAACAACAACTTTCCTTCTCCCTGGAAATTTCCTTCCCTGTATCTTCACCTGGTTCATACCCTCACTTCACTGAGGTCCTTAATGTTATTTTTTTTCAGAGAGGCATTTCCTGATCACCCTATCTAAAATGAACTCTCTTTCATAGTATACTGCTTTATTTTTCTTTATGAAACTTATGATTATCTGATATGTTTATTGTCTGTCTCCCACTCCAGAAAGTTAGTTCTGAGAAAGCAGGTTCTTTGCTTTGTGCACTGCTGTAACGCAATTGGCTGGAACAGATCCTGGTATGTAGTAGGCTTCCAGAAATAATTGATGAATAATGAATACATGCTAGAAATATCTGTGTGTTCTTAATTAACATTCTTTCTGTTACTGATGGCATGATATATTACATAACACTATATTTTCATACATTTACATGCTCATGAGAAGACATGTATTTTACTGTCATGAAAGAGTATACTGATAGAATAAGCTTGAAACAATATAAAATCTGTTAGTTTACATTCTCTCTAGCATTTTTACTTAGAATGGAGCAGGTGGGGCATGCTCTATTACTGACTTTTTTTTCCACCTTATAAAATTTATTTCAGATTTCAAATGTATTTCTAATAGTTTTTATGTTACATTCACTTTAAATTCTTCTCCTTAAATAAGTCGTCCAAATTTAACCCTTTTGAAATTGTTGACACCTCACAATTTTGTTGAAGACATGATAGTCATTTTTGCTTTATAATTATTAATACAAAATATTTTCATTTTCAGATTTAGAAATCCTAGGTAGAATGGTTAATATTTTGTTGTTGTTGTTACCTTTTTAAAATAACATTTTTATTGAAGTATAATTGCTTTACAGAATTAGAATAGTTAATATGTTTTAAATGTCTACACTTTTTAAAATTTTAATTGAAGACTAATTACTTTACAATATTGTGGTGGTTTTTGCCATACATTCACATGAATCAGCCATGGGTGTACATGTGCTCCCCATCCTGAAACCCCCTCCCTCTTCCCTCCCCATCCCATCCCTCATGGTCATCCCAGTGCACCGGCCCTGAGTACCCTGTCTCATGCATTGAACCAGGGCTGACTGGTGATCTATTTCACATATGATAATATACATGTTTCAATGTTATTCTCTCAAATCATCCCACACTCGCCTTCTCCCACAGAGTCCAAAAGTCTGTTCTTTACATCTGTGTCTCATTCGCTGTCTTGCATATAGGGTCATCCTTACCATCTTTCTAAATTCCATATACATGCACTAAGATCTGATAGACAGAGCCTGATGAACTATGGACGGAGGTTCGTGACATTGTACAGTAGACAGGGAGCAAGACAATCCCCAAGAAAAAGAAATGCAAACAAGCAAAATGGCTGTCTGAGGAGGCCTTACAAATAGCTGTGAAAAGAAGAGAAATGAAAAGCAAAGGAGAAGAGGAAAGATATACCCATTTGAATGCAGAGTTCCAAAGAATAGCAAGGAGAGATACGAGAGCCTTTCTCAGCAATCAATGCAAAGAAATAGAGGAAAACAATAGAATGGGAAAGACTAGAGATCACTTCAAGAAAATTAGAGATACCAAGGGAATATTTCATGCAAAGATGGGCTCAATAAAGGACAGAAATGGTGTGGAACTAACAGAAGCAGAATATATTAAGAAGAGGTGTCAAGAATACACAGAACTATACAAAACAAAACAAAACAAAACAAAACCCTCATTACCCAGATAATCATGATGGTGTGATCACTCCCCTAGAGCCAGACATCCTGGAATGTGAAGTCAAGTGGGCCTTAGAAGAATCACTATGAACAAAGATAGTGGAGGTGGTGGAATTCCAGTTGAGATATTTCAAATCCTAAAAGATGATGCTGTGAAAGTGCTGCACTCAATATGACAGAAAATTTGGAAAACTCAACAGTGGCCTCAGGATTGGAAAAGGTCAGTTTTCATTCCAATCCCAAAGAATGGCAATGTCAAAGAATGCTCAAACCACTGCACAATTGCACTCATCTCACACGTTAGTAAACTAATGTGCAAAATTCTCAAAGCCAGGCTTCAGCAATACCTGAACCGTGAACTTCCAGATGTTCAAGCTGGTTTTAGAAAAGACAGAGGAACCAGAGATCAAATTGCCAACATTCGTTGGATCATTGAAAAAGCAAGAGAGTTCCAGGAAAACATCTATTTCTGCTTTATTGACTATGCCAAAGCCTTTGACTGTGTGGGTCACAACAAACTGTGGAAAATTCTTAAAGAGATGGGAATACCAGAGCACCTGATCTGCCTCTTGAGAAACCTATGTGAAGGTCAGGAAGCAACAGTTAGAACTGGACATGGAACAACAGAATGGTTCCAAATAGGAAAAGGGGGACGTCAAGGCTGTATATTGTCACCTTGCTTATTTAACTTATATGCAGAGTACATCATGAGAAACGCTGGGTTGGATGAAGCACAAGCTGGAATCAAGGTTGCCGGGAGAAATATCAATAACCTCAGATATACAGATGAACCACCCTTATGGCAGAAAGTGAAGAAGAACTAAAGAGCCTCTTGATGAAAGTGAAAGAGTAGAGTGAAAAAGTTGGCTTAAAGCTCAACATTCAGAAAACTAAGATCGTGGCATCTGGTACCATCACTTCATGGGATATAGATGGGGAAACAGTGGAAACAGTGGCTGACCTAATTTTTTTGGGCTCCAAAATCACTGCAGATGGGAATTGCAGCCATGAAATTAAAAGACACTTGCTCCTTGGAAGGAAAGTTATGACTAACCTAGACAGCATATTAAAAAGCAGAAACATTACTTTGCCAACAAACGTCCGTCTAGTCTAGGCTATGGTTCTTCCAGTGGTCATGTATGGATGTGAGAGTCCAAATATAAAGAGGGCTGAGCAAAGAAGAATCAATGCTTTTGAACTGTGGTGCTGGAGAAGACTTGAGAGTCCCTTAGACTGCAAGGAGATCCAACCAGTCTATCCTAAGGGAAATCGGTCCTGAGTGTTCATTGGAAGGACTACTGTTAAACCTGAAACTCCAGTACTTTGGCCACCTGATGCAAAGAACTGAAAAAGTGAAAGTGAAGTCGCTCAGTCGTGTCCAACTCCTTGTGACCCCATGGACTGTAGCCTACCAGGCTCTAACGTCCATGGGATTTTCCAGGCAAGAATACTGGAATGGGTTGTCATTTCCTTCTCCAGGAGATCTCCCCGACTCAGGAATCGGACCCGGGTCTCCCGCATTGTAGGCAGTCGTTTTACCATCTGAGCCACCAGGGAAGTGACCTGATGCAAAGAAACTGGCTCATTGGAAAAGACCCTGATATTGGGAAAGATTGAAGGCAGGAGGAGAAGGGGACGACAGAGGATGAGATGGTTGGATGGCATCACCGACTCAATGGACCTGAGTTTGGGTAAACTCCGGGAGCTGGCGATGGACAGGGAGGCCTGGTGTGCTGTGGTTCATGGAATCACAAAGAGTTGGACACGAGTGAGTGACTGAACGGAACTGAATACTGTATTGGTGATTTTTTTTTTCTGAATCACTTTTGCTCCAGTTTCATCCACCTCATTAGAACTGATTCAAATGCATTCTTTTTAATAGCTGAGTAATATTCCATTGTGTATATGTGCCACAGCTTCCTTATCCATTCGTTTGCCAATGGACATCCTGGTTGCTTCCATGTCCTGGCTATTGTAAACAGTGCTGCGATGAATATTGGGGTACACATGTCTCTTTCAATTCTGGTTTCCTCAGTGTGTATGCCCAAGAGTTGGATTTCTGGGTCATATGGCAGTTCTATTTCCAGTTTTTTAAGGAATTTACACACTGCTCTCCATAGTGGCTGTACTAGTTTGCATTCCCACCAACAGTGAAAGAGGGTTGCTTTTTCTCCACACCCTCTCCAGCATTTATTGTTTGTAGACTTTTGGATAGCAGCCATTCTGACCACCGTGAGATGGTACCTCACTGTGGTTTTGATTTGAATTTCTCTGATAATGAGTGATGTTGAGCATCTTTTCATGTGTTTGTTAGCCATCTGTATGTCTTCTTTGGAGAAATGTCTGTTTAGTTCTTTGGCCCACTTTTTGATTGGGTCTTTTATTTTTCTGGAATTGAGCTGCAGGAGTTGCTTCTGTGTTTTTGAGACTCATTCTTTGTCTGTTGCTTCATTTGCTATTATTTTCTCCCATTCTGAAGGCTGTCTTTTCACCTTGCTTATGGTTTCCTTTGTTGTCCAGAAGGTTTTAATTTTAATTAGGTCCTGTTTGTTTATTTTTGCTTTAATTTCCAATATTCTGGGAGGTGGGTCATAGAGGATCCTGTTGTGGTTTATGTTGGAGAGTATTTTGCCTATGTTTTCCTCTAGGAGTTTTATAGTTTCTGGTCTTACATTTAGATGGTAGCTTGATAGGGAGTGCATTTAATCTATAGAGTGCTTTGGGTAGTATACTTATTTTCACTGTATTGATTCTTCTGATCCATGAACACAGTATATTTCTCCATCTATGTGTCATCTTTGATTTCTTTCATTAGTGTTTTTTAGTTTTCTATATATAGGTCTTTTTCTTTAGGTAGATTTATTCCTAAGTATTTTATTATTTTCGTTGCAATGGTGAATGGAATTGTTTCCTTAATTTCTATTTCTGTTTTCTCATTGTTACTGTATAGGAATGCAAGGGATTTCTGTGTGCTAATTTATATCTTGAAACTTTACTATATTCATTGGTTAGCTCTAGTAATTTTCTGGTGGAGTCTTTAGGGTTTTCTATGTAGAGGATCATGTCATCTGCAAACAGTGAGAGTTTCACTTCTTTTCCAGTCTGTATTCCTCTAATATCTTTTTCTTCTCTGATTGCTCTGGCTAAAACTTCCAAACATATGTTGAATAGTAGTGGTGAGAGTTGGCATCCTTGTCTTGTTCCTGACTGGAGGGGAAATCCTTCCAATTTTTCACCATTGAGGATATTGTATACTGTCGGTTTATCATATATGGCTTTTATTATGTTAAGGTATGTTACTTTTATGCTTGCTTTCTGGGGGATTTTTATCATAAATAGATGTTGAATTTTGTCAAAGGCTTTCTCTGCATCTATTGAGATAATCATTGGATTTTATCTTTCAATTTGTTAATGTGGTGTTTCACATTGATTTGCAAATATTGAAGAATCCTTGCATCCCTGGGATAAAAGCCCACTTGGCCATGATGTATGATCTTTTTAATATGTTGTTGGATTCTGTTTCTTATAACTTTGCAAAAGCTTTTTGTGTCTATGTTCATCAGTTATATTGGCCTGAAGTTTTCTTTTTTTGTGGCATCTTTGTCAGGTTTTGGAATTAGGGTGATGGTGGCCTCATAGAATGAGTTTGGAAGTTTACCTTTCTCTGAAATTTTCTGGAAGAGTTTGAGTAGGATAGGTGTTACCTCTTCTCTAAATTTATGGTAGAATTCAGTTGTGAAGCCATCTGGTCCTGGGTTTTGTTTGTTGGAAAATTTCTGATTACAGTTTTGATTTCTGTGCTTTGTGATGGGTCTGTTAAGATTTTCTATTTCTTCCTGGTTCAGTTTTGGAAAGTTAAACTTTTCTAAGAATTTGTCCATTTCTTCCGAGTTGCCCATTTTATTGGCCTATAGCTGCTTATAGTAGTCTCTTATGATCCTTTGTATTTCTGTGTTGTCTGTTGTGATTTCTCCAGTTTCATTTCTAATTTTGTTGATTTGATTCTTCTCCCGTTTTTTCTTGATGAATCTGGATAATGGTTTGTCTATTTTATTTACCTTCTCAGAGAACCAGCTTTTAACTTTGTTGATTTTTGCTATGGTCTCTTTTGTTTCTTTTACATTTATTTCTGCCCTAATTTTTATGATTTCTTTCCTTCTACTAACCCTCGGGTGATTCATTTCTTCTTTTCTAGTTGCTTTAGGTGGAGAGTTAGATTATTTAATTGATTTTTCTCCTGTTTATTGAGGTAGGCTTGTATTGCTATGAACCTTCAACTTAGCACTGCTTTTACAGTGTCCCATAGGTTTTGGGTTGTTTTGTTTTCATTTTTACTTGCTGTTATGCATATTTTGATTTCTTTTTTTATTTCTTCTGTGATTTGTTGGTTATTCAGAAGTGTGTTGTTTAGTCTTCATACGTTTGTATTTTTAATAGTTTTTTTTTCCTGTAGTTGACATCTGATCTTACTGTATTGTGATCAGAAAATATGCTTGAGATGATTTCAATTTTTTTGAATTTACCAAGGCTAGATTTATGGCCCTCCTGGAGAAGGTTCTGTGTGCACTTGAGAGAAAGGTGAAATTCATTGTTTTAGGTTGAAATGTCCTATAGATATTGACTAGATCTAACTGGTCCATTGTATCATTTAAAGTTTGTGTTTCTTTGCTAATTTTCTGTTTAGTTGATCTATCCATAGGTGTGAGTGGGCTACTAAAGTCTCCCACTATTATTGTGTTACTGTTAATTTCCTCTTTCATACTTGTTAGCATTTGCCTTACATATTGTGGTGCTCCTATGTTGGGTGCATATGTATTTATAATTGTTATATCTTCTTTTTGGATTGATCCTTTGATCATTATGTAGTGCCCATCTCTGTCTCTTTTCATGGCCTTTATTTAAAAGTCTATTTTATCTGATATGAGTTTTGCTACTCCTGCTTTCCTTTGGTCTCCATTTGCATGAAATACCTTTTTCCAACCCTTCACGTTCAGTCTGTACGTGTCCCTTGTTTTGAGGTGGGTTTCTTGTAGACAGCATATATAGGGGTCTTTTTTTTTTTAATCCATTTAGCCAGTCTTTTTCTTTTGGTTGGGGCATTCAACCCATTTACATTTAAGGTAATTATTGATAAATATGATCCCGTTGCCATTTACTTTGTTGTTTTGGGTTTGAGTTTATAAACCTTTTCTGTGTTTCCTGTCAAGAGAAGATCCTTTAGCATTTGTTGGAGAGCTGGTTTGGTGGTGCTGAATTCTCTCAGCTTTTGCTTGTCTGTAAAGCTTTTGATTTCTCCTTCATATTTCATTGAGATCCTTGTTGGGTACAGTAATCTGGACTGTAGGTTTTTCTTTCATCACTTTAAGTATGTCCTTCCATTCCCTTCTGGCTTGAAGAGTTTCTATTTAAAGATCAGCTGTTATCCTTATGAGACACCCCTTCTCAGCTATTTGTTGTTTCTCCCTTGCTGCTTTTAATATTTGTTCTTTGTGTTTGACCTTTTTAATTTGATTAATATGTGTCTTGGGGTGTTTTGCCTTGGGTTTATCCTGTTTGGATTCTCTGGGTTTTTTGGACTTGGGCGGCTATTTCCTTCCCCATTTTAGGGCATTTTCAACTATTATCTCCTCAAGTATTTTCTCATGGCCTTTCTTTTTATCTTCTTCTTCTGGGACTCCTACATTTGAATGTTGGGGCGTTTGACATTGTCCCAGAAGTCTCTGAGGTTGTCCTCATTTCTTTTCATTCTTTTTTTCTATTTTTCCTCTCTGCTTCATTTATTTCCACCATTCTATCTTCCACCTCACTTATCCTATCTTCTGCCTCCGTTATTCTACTGTTTGTTCCCTCCAGAGTGCTTTTGACCTCAGTTATTGCATTATTCATTATTTATAGACTCTTTTTTATTTCTTCTAGGTCTTTGTTAATCTTTTATTGCATCTTCTCAATTCTTGTCTCCAGACTAGTTATCTGTAACTCCATTTTGTTTTGAAGATTTTGGATCATTTTTACTATCATTATTCTTAACTCTTTTTCAGGTAGACTCCCTGTCCCCTCCTCTTTTGTTTGGTTTGCTGGGCTTTTATCATGTTCCTTTATCTGCTGAATATTTCTCTGCCTTTTCATGTTGTTTAGGTTGCTGTGTTTGGGGTGGCCTTTCTGTATGCTGGACATTTGTGGTTCCTCTTTATTGTGGAAGTTGCTCCCTATGGGTGAGATCGGAGGAGTGGCTTGTTAAGGTTTCTTGGTTAGGGAAGCTTGCATAGGTGTTCTGGTGGGTGGAGTTGGATCTCTTCTCTCTGGAGTGCAATCAAGTGTCCAGTAGTGAATTTTGAGGTGTCTATGGGTTTGCTGTGACGTTTCATCGCCTGTGTTTTAATGCTCAGGGCTATGTTCCTGTGTTGTTGGAGAATTAGCTTGCTATGTCTTGCTCTGAAACTTGTTGGCTCTTGGGTGGAGCTTAGTTTCAGTGTAGGTATGGAGGTTTTTGGATGAGCTCTTGTCGATTAATGTTCCCTGGAGTCAGGAGTTTTCTGCTATTCTCAAGTTTTGGATTTAATCCTCCTGCCTCTGGCTTTCAGTCTTATTCTTACAGTAGCCTCAAGACTTGTCCATCTATACAGCACTGATGACAAAACATCTAGATTAATGGTGAAAAGATTCTCCACAGTGAGGGACACCCAGAGAGGTTCACAGAGTTACATGGAGAAGAGAAGAAAGAGGAGGGAGATTAGAGGTGACCAGGAGGAGAAGAGGCAGAATCAAAAAGAGAGAGACCAATCTAGCCAGTGATCAGTTCTCTAAGTGTTCTCCGCAGCCTGGAACACCCAAATAGATTCACAGAGTTAGATGGAGAAGAGAAAGGGGAGGGAAGAGATAGAGGTGACCTGGGGGAGAAAAAGGAGAGTCAAAAGGGGAGAGAGCAATCAAGCCAGTAATCACACTGCTAAGTAAAAATGGGTACTTAAAATTGGATTCTTAAATGTACAAAATTAATAACAAATGCAAAAAATCAAATATTAAAAATCTAGAGTAGAGGTTAAACTCTCAAAAATACAATATTAAGAAAACAAAGCAAAATCACAAAAGTTATTAAAAATATATGAAATTTGCTTTAAAAATAGGGTCTTTTTTTTGCAAGTTAATAGTAGGTTTTAAAAAGGAACACTAAAAGACTAATAAAAAAACTTAAAAATTAAAAAAAATGATAATAGTTAAATATATCTAGGAATTTCTCTGGAGATGTTGAGGGCAGTGTTGGGTCAGTTCAGTTTCAGATAGTTCCCTGTTACAGCTAATATGTCTTCTCAAGGTCTATAGGTCCCTTCCAATGTAGTCAATGCTAACTACAGTGTTTTAATCTGTTACACCTGTCACTTCCAAAGTGGTTCCCTCTTCTTTATATATTTTGGCTTCCTCTATTTTCAAGTCTCTTCAGTATCTAACTTCTGCCCTGACACAAGGGGTTGAAGGTGGTCATTTATTTAGGCTCACTAAAGGTGTGGCTCTAAAGGTGTGGCTAATGGATGTTCTTAGTCAGCTCTGTTCCCTATACAATAAGTATCCTAGATGGGAGACCTAGGTGGTCCAACTCCATGATCACCATGGAGAGGGGACCAGGATTATGATCACTTTTTTTTGCATCCCTGATAACTTTTTATTGAATGCCACATACTGTTTATGAAAAATTGTGGAGATAAACTGAGGCTATGGGTATTATCTTCTTTCAAATATAATTTCCTTTTGTTTCTGAAGACCAAGTAGGATAAAGGTAGGGACAAATAAACTTTTATTTTCCCACTTACGTAATTACTTGTTGTTTATTCCTTTCCTTTCCTCTTTGTGCATTTTTTTAAAATTATTTTTTAATTTTATTTCATTAAAAAAAATTTTTTTTATTTACAATATTGTGGTGGTTTTTGCCATACATTGACATGAATCAGCCATGGGTGTACATGTGTCCCACCCATCCTGAACCCCCCACCCTCCTTCTTCCCCACCCCATCCCACCAGCTTTTGGTGCCTTGCTTCATACAACAAATTTGCACTGGTCATCTATTTTACATATGGTAATATGCACGTTTCAATGCTATTCTCTCATATAGTCCCACCCCTGCCTTCTCCCACATAGTCCAAAAGTCTGTTCTTTACATCTGTGTCTCTTTTGCTGCCTTGCATATAGTATCATTGTTACCATTTTTCTAAATTCCATATATATACTGTATTGGTGTTTCTCTTTCTGGCTTACTTCACTCTGTATAATAGGTTCCAGTTTCATCCACCTCATTAGAACTGACTCAAATGAGTTTTTTTTAAATAGCTGAGTAGTATTCCATTGTGTATATCTACCACAGCTTTCTTATCCATTCATCTGCCGATGGACTTCTATGTTGATTCTATGTCCTAGCTATTGTAAACAGTGCTGCAATGATCATTGGGGTACATTTGTCTCTTTCAATTCTGGTTTCCTTGGTGTGTATGCCCAGCAGTGGGATTGCTGGGTCACATGGCAGTTCTATTTCCAGTTTTTTAAGGAATGACTTTTAAAGTTGTTATTCCAAAGTTGTTACTCGAAGTGAATGTTTTGGGTACACAGAGTTTGTTCACTAACAAGTATTTGGGAGCATTTGGGGGTGAGAAGAAGGGTGTTAAACAAACAGAAGAGATTTTTTTTGCTAGTTCCAGAGCAGTGATGCCTTTCAAGATACTGCATTGCTCTTCAGCTGTGACTTTATTTGAATAGAACGTAAGGTGTACTTAATAAAAATTTGACCTATTTTAAGAAATTGATGACCTGGAAGATTTTTTTAAAGGGTTGTAAAAGCCTGTTGTTGGTTTATTGGATAGAATTATAAAGTAAAAGGCTCTGATCTGCCCAGATTAGGAACAGATTCTGAAATGTGTAAGCTGCTTCATGAATTAACACTATAAACCTGTCAGTTGCCATGGTGTAATAGCTTAAAACTGAATTCTGTAGCTTTGATAGTACTTCAGGAAACTTGTCAGTTGGATGAACTCAAGATGTTATACAGGAAACCATCTATAAAAAGAATTAGGGAATAAGATGACTACTTATGTTTTACAAGATTTCTTGAACATACTTCATAAATGTCAAGAAACCATGTTAGTATATAATGCTGACAGGGACACAAATATAATCATGTTATGTATAACTGGATGCTAAAGTGATATTTGTTAAAAAGAGATCTTACCTGTACTTCATTCGTCTGCAGTGACTTTCATTATTCATCATGTGCCTAACTTTTTTCACATTTTTGTGGGAAATGACAGTTGAGTAAAGGCAAGCATGACAAATCTGTCTGATTCAAAGTCCTTTTATACTAAGTCTAAGTCATCTTCAGCATTCTTTAAAAGCTACTCCACTGCAGGAAATAATAATTGCCACTTATTATCTAAATCAGAATCAACTCATCAACAGTTCATAGACTGATTGTACTATTATTGAGCTATGTATTGATCTCAAAATGTTGTTGGGCCTCAGGATCTGGCAGGTTCCAGAGGTGCTGATTATGATGCTGAGTCATGGCTATACTCCAGAAACTATGAATAAATATTTGTACATGTTGGATGGTCTCCTTGAAAAAAGATTACTTATTCAGGAAGCCGGCACTTTTGAGTCACATCCTGAAACCATGGATGGATACACACCAGATCAACTGATGAAACAGAATGATGTCCCAGGGATAATTCCTATGAGAGGAAACTGAGTTTCACTAAAGTGAGATGGAAAGACACTATTATATGCTAAAAGCAGCATAGTCTTTAACTAGATTTGGACATACTTTTTGCTTAAATTGTATGACCTTGAATAATTTACTTAACCTTTCTGAGCCTCAAACAACTCATTTGTAATATTGGGTTATTGTAATAATAATAGCAACTAGCAACATTTGTGAGACTTAAATGAGTTAATCCATATCAAACATCTGTAACAGAGCTTGACACCTGGTAAGAGCTTAAGAAAGTATAGTCCCTATTATTATCATTTTCTAAATCCCCTGCTAACATTGGTGCTACAGCCCAGATCTTCTAGTCGATGCCTTCTCATGTAAGACCATATAAACTTATCATTTCATGCAAAGACAACATTTAAGCCTTTGCAATCACCTTGAGGCAGGGAAGACAGGCTGGCACAAGGGTGGGCTCCTCATCTATAGGCATTAGGCAGAAGGCAAAGCCACCTCCTTGTTTTGCACTTAATGAGACCATGATGCAGAGAAGAATGGCGTCTAGAACAAACACTTTGTAGCATCTGAGCAAGAAACTCTACCTTGAAAACAATGGAGCATGTGCAAATAAAAAAAAGCACAGGTTGCTGATACCTTGTGAGCACACATGTGGTGCTCAACTAGTAAGGGAAAATTTAAGGAAAACAGCTCTTAGAGAGCACACACAGTGGCTTCAGGAGACAAATGCACAAGCCAGAAAGATGGTGCTACTTGCTACCTGGTGCAATCTGGGCCAAACCTCAACCTTCCCTTCAATAAATATTCCACCCCTCATCAAAAAGACCCCACCCATTCACAGAGCTGAAAATGAGATTAAAAGGGGGGTATCAACACCCTGTGGGTATTCCTCACTCAGGAGGATGCCCACACCCTTTGCTTCTGTCCTGAATAAAGTGCTTCTTCGTTCTCTTTGCTCCTCAGTCTCAGTGTGAGTTTGTGTGTGTGTGTATATATGTTTATTTTTCCTTGGTTTCTTGTGTTCCTTACCCAGATTCTTTTGGACAAGTTGAAAAAGAGCTTGGACTTTGGTAAAGCTTTTCCTGTATCAACCCTACTTTTCCATTTCTCTCTATCTGGTAACTCAGATGGTAAAGAATCTTCCTGTAATTGGGGAGATCCGAGTTCGATCCCTGGGTTGGGAAATTCCCTTTCAGAAGGAAATGGCAACCCACTCCAGTATTCTTACCTGGAGAATTCCATGGACAGAGGAACCTGGGGAACTTCAGTCCACGGGCTCGAAAAGAGTCATACACGACTGAGTGACTAACACTCTCCTCAAGCATTAGTTCTCTTCTATTTTTCCCATTTTCTTGTTCTCCTAACCCTTCCAACTGCTTTGGCTGATATTTTTAGATATTTTAAATAATGTGAACAGAAAGTATCAAATTTCATAACACTATTTTTTTTTTCTAAACGGCAATAGAAATAACTCGGCCATACTTCCCTTTAGGTGGTTTTTATAAGCCACATTAGTGACATTGCAAAACTTCATTCATCATTTCCAATAGATAATATTTATCTTTGTAACTTAGTAATTGCCTTTAAAAAGAACCTGTGGCCATTTCAGATACTTTGGAAGAATCTTTTTTTCTTCTTTGTCAAGGTAGAGAAGGAACTTTTCTACAAAACCATATTATGTAAGTGATTGCATTATTAGCCTTACAACATATTTCTGTTCCTTGCTTCTTTTACCTTTCATTTCAGTGTGGATTTTGCCAGCAGTGGGATCTTTTTCAAGTCACATCACTTCTCTAAACCCCAGTCTTAATGACTGTAAATATGTGATACAAAATTTTATACCTACAGATTTGTTAAAATAATTCAACAAATTCTTTGTAAACTATAAAACACTTAACAAGTGCAATAAATTATTATTACTAAGGCAAAGACCAATAAAGATAGCTAATGGGTCAAAAAGGGTGGTAGAAGGTAGAGGTTAACAATAAGTGCCTTTTTATCAACTGTGCACAAGCCGATTTTGCTGAAGTAGTAGGAGGAAACGTGTGGATTTGGAGCAAGTTGTTTTCAAGCTTTTTCTTAGTAATAAGATGCTCAGAAGCAAACCCCTTGCAATTATATAGAGCAATTTACTATTCTCTTTCACATACATTATCTCGTTTAATCTTAAACACAAAACTGCCAGGCTGGTGTCATTACCTCCACTTTATAGATGGAAATTGAGTTATAATTTGCCTCTAAGCACATTTAGTGGTTGAGGCAGGGCTGAAATCCAGGTTGATATTTATACTATTGTGTTTGTATTATATTTTATGTTGTATTATATTTATATATATATAAATATATATAAATTATATGTTTATATTGTATTATATATTCCATGTTTATATTATATATGTTTATATATGATTATATTTATATTATGTATTATATATAATATAAATATTATATAATATGCTTATATTATATAACAAGTTCCTTTGCTATATATCTATTCATTTATTCAAAGATTAGTCAGTCCTGTCAGCTTTTACAATACTGTGCTGTGATTTTAAATTTGCTTTAGATGGCTTTTAGCCCCACCTATAAACTCACCTATCTTGTGACTTATAGAATCTGTGTCCTGGCCCCCTGGCTGTTTCAGGAATACCTATTTTTATTCAGTGTGCTTAATTATCAGGCAGGAAGGAAAGTATTAGAGATTCAATAAATGCCTCTAAGTTGGAAAGGGGGGAAAATGGGGGCTATGATAATTGTTTATGATAATCCATTTCTTGAGAAACAATGTTATTGGTAAGTACCTGGAGTTTTTCCAATAATGCAAGCATTGTCCCAGCCAACACTTAGAACGAAGGGTTTATCTAGCATGGCTTTCAAGAGGTGGGGAAGGGAGACTGAAACCAGGAACTAGCTTTAGGCTTGCCTTTCCAAAGATGATTCTTAGTGGAAAGCTGTCTGTGCAACAGTGTTGTATAAAACTGAGTGGACAGAAACAAGAAGTTGTTTGCCACATTGATCTTAGGTCTGGAAACTGCCTAGTGTAGTGGTTATCAAGGAGTCTGACACTAGGCTTTCTAGGTTCAAATCCAAGCTTCACCATTTATGGCCTGTAGTAACTTGTAGGCAGTTTAATTTCTCCTCTTCTCAGTTTCTGGTCTTTAACATGGGAATAAAAATAGTACATACATCCAAGGCTGACTGAGTATTAAATGAGATTATGCATATAAAGGGCTTAGCACAGGCCAGTGCCTGAGATGCTGGGAATGCTGAATCAATAGTAGGAGATATTATTATCATTATTATAGATGTTATGATTCATCACTTGCACCTTGTGTCTTTAAACAAGATTTACCTGGAATAGTGCTTGGCAAAAAAAAAAAAGAAGCAGCAGCAGCAGCAGCACAATCAAAGTTTGTTGAATTATTACTCTGCTAAAAATGTCATGATGATAAAACTGTGTGGTGGGGTTGATGGTTTGGGTGGCAACTGTAGGTTGAGGAAGGTTTGCAGGGAGACTTCTGGAAAGATAGGTGCAGGATAGACTCCTTATAACAAGAAAATTTATTTAGTGGAAAGGGCTCAAGAGAGCTGTTTTTCAGTCCTAGCTCTGCTCCCAGTAAGTTGTGTAAGCTAGGATCACTCACTTTCCTCTTTGGGTATTTCCTCATTTTTAAAAATAAAATGACCAGATGAGTGGTTATTAACTGTGGGCTGGGAGTGGGGAGTATATCTGAAACTGTTTCAAATTTTGTATCTCTTCATTTCTATCCCCCATCTTTTATTTGCCTTCAGATCCCTTGTGAAAAACTCTGTCATTCTGCTAACTATATATATAACACCTCATTGCACTAGTGACAGTCTTGTAACCCAGAAGCTGAGGAAAGAATTGTCTTCACGTTCACTTGGGTAAGAAAGTCTAGGTGGGACACTGTTATTTAGGAATTCCTTTTGTGGATTTCTAGATAATTGATTCAGGAAGCCAGCTATCCTATTTCCTATTTTTGTTTGTTTAAATGTGTTTAGCTGATCCAGGAAATGCTATTTGATGGCCTGAGTTTAATTTCAGTAGCCTATAAATAGAATAGAAGCAAGTTATTTCTAACTTTTTAGTTAGTTTTTATGCTGTACATGACCAGGGGCTAATAAAATATTTAAGGACAGATTGATAGGGTAGAGAGAGCTTTAAGCTCTCTCTGAGAGCATTTTAAGGCAAGCATGATTGTCTTCATCCTTATAGGTAATATGAAAGAATTTGTCAGACCTATTGCCTTGGATCCAAAAGTAACCAGTCTTTTTATCTGAATCTGTAAGAGCATCTCTATGGCAGAAATGTGGCCTTCTGTTCGCCAAACCCACACTACTTACACATTCCTTAGGAGGCAGCAATGGGCTGGTGATGGGGAGGAAGGAATTGTGGAGAGAGATTCATTGGACCTCAGTAAGAGAAATGGCATCCCCTTATGATTGTATGAGACATAGAAAAAGAAATAGCATGGTGTTGCTTCAGCCTGGCTAGCTAACTTAAGGAAGACTTAAATGCTGGAGTCCCAAGGGAAAAGCTTTCATAATACTGAGCCAAACATGTGGGATCCAGCATAGAAGGGTGGAAGGGCACTAGATTGGGAATCACATCTCTGTTCTACTTCCAGCTTTGTTACTAATTTACTGTGTAATCTTGGGCAAGTCTGAGTTTTACTTCCCAATATATAAAGGAGGATTGGACTAGCATTGCCTCCAATATACTTGCTGGCTCTAACAGTCTGATTCCAAGATTGCATTATGTAATAATTGAAGCCTAGCAACATGAGAACATTACAACTGGAGCAGGTAAGATTAAGAGGGTGGGGCAGGGGAAAAGGGTCTGTCCTGCATAATTAAGTTAAGTAGGGGAAAAGAAAGGCAGTCTCTGACTGTTGGGGTAATTGACCTTTAATCCTTCCTGTGAAATTGTTGGTTTTAAGAATATAGACTCAAAGAGAAGTGTAGAACTGGAAGTAATGATTTTTCATGGAAAGGAGAGTATTTTTTGATTGAATAGATGTGTGGAGACATGAATCCTTTTAGTTTTGATCATAAAACCAGTATTCTTCAGTAATAAAAAGATGATTAAATTGTATTCTGTGGCAGTATATTTTGCTCTCTGTTTTAAGAGAGGTAATAAATTCAGATTTGTCCTTACTGTATGCTGTGTGAAATGGTTTGGAGGCAAGAAAGACTGGGTAAGGAGATCCCTGATGATGAGATCCTCAGCTTAGGAAGGGTGTAGTGATAATGGAGAAATTGGACGGGAGAGGGAGGCGTTCAGGAAGACTCAGGTTTCTGGTTTGGACAACTGGGAAGATTATGGTGCCATTTACTGATATAAGAAATACAGGGAAGAGTAGAACACACAGGAGAGTGGATGATGAGGATTTAATGTTTATGAAGAAATGAAGCAAAGTTCTGAGTTATCTGAGGCTTTGGTATATTTGGTATAGATTCTGAGCTTTTATCAGTATTCAGTTAACTTTCAAATAATTTTTGTCTCAGAAAAGAGTGTGTGTATGTATTAATGTGTCTCATTGGTGGCTAGTGGAGAGTATCACTATGGAGACTAATGATATAATTCCCCCTGCAAATGGATAAGAACACTCAGGTGGGTCTGGTTCAGTCTTCAGGCTGAAGGCCATTTGAGGTCATCATATCTTGGTCATAGCATGTGATGTATAAGGGGTGTGTGTGTGTGTGTGTCAAAGCCCGGGTTTGAAGGGATATGTTTGTGTTGCCTTGTTTTTGCTTTCATAAGAAGGATGAGACGAAAATCCTCCTTTCCAATTATTTTGGTTCCAAGCTTGATTTTTCTTTTTTTTCTGTTTAAATGGTTCAAAGGGGCACAGTTTTCCCAGTTCTTGGTGGAAAGCCCACAAAGAGTTCCCCACTGTATTTTTAATCACATTTAGTACATATTGAAGTATGATAATGTTAAAATTTTATATTTTTCCTTCTTAGAGTGGAAATTTCAAGGTATTAAATCTTAGAGAAATGGCTTTCATTCATTTGGATATCAGATGTCTATATACCCTTCTTATTTGCACAGCTTTTGGCTCTACTTTGTCTTCAAATGCTGAGATAAAAGGTAAACCAAGAATGCAGTAATTTTAAAATCAGAGATATTAACTGCCTTGTCAACCTACCATATGAAAGTGCATAATTAGATGGATTATTGTTGCAGATATTTCAGGGATCCCATACACAAAAGATACGTTCTTACTAGTCAGCCTCATGTATAACGTAACTGATGATAACAACCATTTTGTGGGATAAAAGCCAAACTAAAATATACTTTCTATACCTTTTCATATAATCTTTTCTAATAAAGATGCTATTTACCCAAAACCTCATTGCCTGGTACCCAATTAACTGAAAACTTTCCTTAATTACTCAGTTCAGTTCAGTTTAGTCGCTCAGTTGTGTCTGATTCTTTGTGACTCCATGGACTGCAGCACACCAGGCTTCCCTGTCTATCACCAACTCCCGGAGCTTGCTCGAACTCATTTCCATTGAATCGGTGATGCCATCCAACCATCTCATTCTCCATCGTCCCTTTCTCCTCCCACCTTCAATCTTTCCCAGCATCAGGGTCTTTTCCAATGAGTTGGTTCTTCGCATCAGGTGGCCAAAGTATTGGTGTTTCAGCTTCAGCATCAGTCCTTCCAATGAATATTCAGGACCGATTTCCTTTAGGATGGACTGGTTGGATCTCCTTGCAGTCCAAGGGACGCTCAAGAGTCTTCTCCAACACCACAGTTCAAAAGCATCAATTCTTTGGCACTCAGCTTTCTTTATAGTCCAACTCTCACATCCATACATGACTACTGGAAAAACCATAGCTACCTTAACTTTTAAGACAATTAGATAAGTTTTAAAAATACATAAGTTTAAAATGAATTTTAAAAATAATTACACAATTGTTAAGTCATGTCTAATGAACTTTTCATTACAGAAGGTAATTAGAAGAATGTAGTTTACAAAAATTTCTAATCATGAGTTGAAACAATAGGATTGTCCTTTCATCCTCAATAGAGACCTTCTTTATTTGGTTCATGGGGCTCTCATTTCAAATCATTATTTGTGGCATCATTTTTTTCTGTTGATTCATTTACTTACCTCAATAAGTAATATGAAGTAAAGTATTAAAATGAAAAGCAGAGCAAAAATGAGAAGAAATTATTAGCAGAAAGGCAACATGAGGGCAGTACTATGTACTAGATTTGCTAGTAGGTTTAGTAAGTTTATGGGACTTCCCTTGTAGTTCAGCCAGTACAGAATCTGCCTACAATATAGGAGGCCCAGGTTTGATCCCTGGGTCCAGAAGATCCCCTGGAGAAGGGCGTGGCTAACCACTCCAGTATTCTTGCCTGAAGAATTCCATGGACCAGAGGAGCCTGGCAAACTACAGTCCATGGAGTTGCAAAGAGTTGGACATGACTGAACGACTAACACTTAGTACGTTTATAGAATAATTTGTTAATTTTTATTGCTTTCTAAATCACCAGATGAAGGAGCCATTGCCTCCCACTGCCCCCTCCCTTGAAATAAAAGAAGCTGTTTCCTGTCACTCAGCTGCCTGCTACTATTTTTTTTGAGTCCTTCCAAAGAATGGCTCAGGTTTGCGTATTCTACAAATAGCTCTGAGCTTTAGTTAACCAGAGGATTCAATTATCTTGAATGGACCAACAAGATCTGCCTGTTCTCCTAATTCTTAAGGCACTTAGCCAGAGTAGTCATATTTTATATTTTCTATCCCTTTTTGTGTGCCATATTTTCTGTTTTCTCTCCCTTTTTGTGTGTGTGCCATGAATGTTATGATGTTATACATACAGTAAACACTAGATTAATACTGACTGATTCTTGCTATGAGAGAGATTTATGTAGTAAAATGTTCCCACCCAAGACCAAACTGAGGTCTATATGACTGCAGAGATAACTCCATGCTGAATTTCTTATTTCTATGAAAACAATATCTAGCTAGGCTAAGTCACATTTACATACACAATTTCTTAAAGAAGGGACAACTATGTAGTAGTAATCTAGATTTTTAAAAACAGCTTTTCTGAGATTCAATTCACAAGACACAAAACTTATTCTTTTAAAGTATAATGTACAGTGGTTTTTAGTATATTCACAAAGTTGTATAACAGCCACAATTATCAAATTCCAGGATAGTTACATCACCCCAAAAAGAAACTTCATATCCATTCAGTAGTTACATATCATTCACCCCTCCCTCCAGCACGTGGCAACCACTAATTGATTTTCCTTCTTTATGAATTTGCCTATTTCAATATCTCACATAAATGAAATCATGCAATATGTGGGCTTCTTTCACTTAGCTTAAGGTTTTCAAGGTTCATTCATGTTCTAGCATATATCAGTATTTCATTCTTTCTTATGGCTGGATAATATTCCATTTTATGAATGTATCATAGTTTATTTTTTTTCATTCATCAGTTGATGGACATATGGAAGTAATCTAGATTTGGAGATCTTTGTCATAAGATACAGGATAAAAATTAAAATATTTTATTGATTTTATTTCAGTTAATCCTCCTCAGGATTTTGAAATAGTGGACCCTGGATATTTAGGTTATCTCTATTTGCAATGGCAACCTCCAGTGTCTCTGGATAATTTTAACAAATGCACAGTAGAATATGAATTAAAATATCGAAATGTTGATAGTGAAAGCTGGAGGGTAAGTAAAGCATGCACTTAAGATACTAGAGTGCTTATTAGTTTTCTTGTGATTCCTGATGTCAGTGTCTGCTTTATTTCTGTATCTCAATAGCTATTATTAAGATATAAGTTGCATGCCTGCTGCTGTCTCCTGTGCATCCTGCAATATCTGTTTTCACCCCACCCACTATTAAGACTACCATTGGAAGTACAGGAAAGGAAAATCTGATCTCATGGAATATGGACTTATAGAGTACTTGTACATTTTACTGTATTTCAGGGCTACTTAAGGCCTGTGTATGGGTCTTACATATGCTATCAGATGATGTGAGCTTTTTCTCTGTAGGAATTAAGCCTTATTTATCTTTGTACTCACCCTACAGAACACAGCATGGTTCTTTGCATATATTGTAGTAAGTGCTCAGTGAAAGTTTATTGAATTATTAACTATTTACATAGTCAACAAGCATGTTCTTTGAAAGATTTTGATTGTACAAGGAATTCTGTTATCTTCTTAATTCAGCTAGGTAGTTTCAAAGAACAATTAAAATCAAACATTCACTGAGCAACTTTTTTCTGCCAGCTACTTTGCTAACTAGGTATCAGGAATAGAAGGATAAATGATATATGATTTTAGTCCTTCAAGTAGTCACACTTTGTCTGGCTCCCTCCAGTTACCACCAAGATTTTATATGATTCCTATTTCATATGATATTTGAAAGGTGATAAATTGTCATGTAGTAGGCGTATGGCACGCGAAAATTATCCCTTGATATCAAGTTGGTTATAGCTCAAGTTCCTGCTACAGAGCTTTTTTTGTCTTCCAGAACTTATTTTAAATGAGGTGTTAAGAGTCAAATAATCTCATCAAATGACATAATATGCAGAAGGTGAACTCTGCCAAAAATATATCTGGGACAGTTTATCAAATAATCATCTGGAATTTCCTAGCTATTGAGGACTCTCCAGAATATTAATGACTTTTTAGCCTTATTAATGTGGCTCATGATAACATTATTGTTTCTAAGTTTGACTTTGTCTCATCTTTTTGTCAAACAGACGATCATCACTAAGAATCTACTTTACAAAGATGGGTTTGATCTTAACAAAGGTGTTGAAGCAAAGATACACACACTTCTGCCAAGGCAATGCACAAATGGATCAGAAGTTCAAAGTTCATGGTCAGAAGCTACTTATTGGATATCATCACAAGGTTAAAAAAAAGCTCTCTTTTCATAGTTAATACAGTTAGAAAAATCTATATGGGAAGTAAGTTCTTTAACACTTATACAGAAGATTATATGTACAGTTGAGAATGTGGCACAAAATAGAATCCTTCTGAGGAGTGGGTGACTGGTGTTTTAAATTCCTTAAATCAGAAAACATATGTGGCAAAACCTACATCTTATTTCAGGCATGCATGCTCAGTCGTGTGCAACTCTTTGTGGCCCCATAGACTATAGACTTTATTAGGTTAATATATATCCCAGTTTTGGGCTCATATCAGTGAATATACATGCAACTATGCAGCTTCTCGGAGCATCCTAGAATTATTAATTTGGCACTTCTGCATATGCTTACACTAGTACCAATAAATGAGCCCTCAAAAGTTTTTGATTTTGCATGTTCCACTTAAAGTGAAGTGATTTCCAACAACTTCCTTTTGGGATTTTCCTGATTATGTTGATTGCTAAATGAAGTGGAGAGGTCAAAGGAAATGAAATAAAATTGCTTAGTGATTTCCCAAGTGATTCATTACCATGTCTTTCAAGCATTCACAGTTTATTCATTTCTTAGGAAATCTGGACACTAAAATTCAGGATATGGATTGTGTATATTACAACTGGAAATATTTACTCTGCTCTTGGAAACCTGGCATGGGTGCCCATTTGGATAGCAATTACAGCTTATATTACTGGTAAGTATTTTTATAATAAGAATTCCATATCAGGAAGATATCTATCAAAATTAATCCACAGTATGAGTAACTGTATTTTCATTAGGGCTTCCCAGGTAGCTCAGATGGTAAAGAATCTACCTGCAATGCAAGAGACTCAGGTTCAATCCCTGGGTTGGGAAGATCCCCTGGGAAAGGGAATGGCAACCCACTCTAGTATTCCTGCCTGGAGAATTCCGTGGACAGAGAAACCTGGAGGGCTACAGTCCTTGGGGTTGCAAAGAGTTGGACAGGACTGAGCGATTAGCACATACATACATACCTAATTCAAACTCTAAAAAATACAAACAAGGCAAACAAAACAAATACTTGGGCCTCTAGATGGGCTTCCCTGGTAGCTCAGCTGGTAAAGAATCCGTCTGCAATGTGGGAGACCTGGGTTTGATCCCTGGGTTGGGAAGATCCCCTAGAGAAGGGAATGGCTAGCACTTCAGTATTCTGGCCTGGAGAAGTCCATGGACTGTATAGTCCATGCAGTCACAAAGAGTTGAACACGACTGAGCAAATTTCATTTTCATTAAACTGAATTCATTATACTTTTTCAGAGCTGGATTTATGATGAAGTTTATTTACAATTATTTAGGGTTTTCAATGGGAATAAGTAGGTTTAGGCTGTAGCTACTAGAAGGCACTCTATGGGTGATATAAAGAATGCAATCACTATTTCTGTACTGAGTTAAATTTTGCATCTTCTAGATAGATGAAATTATAACCTAAAAATTTTGGACATATTTCATATTCTTGCTTTTTAAAAAGCCATCTAGCTATTAAAACTGTATCCTTTTTCTGACTTCCCTGCCTTTGTTAACTCTCACTAAGGGTTTAAAGTGTTGTCACTGCTTTTAATACACCATTTAGGTTTGTTGTAGCTTTTCTTCCAAGAAGCAAGCATCTTTTAATTTCATCGCCACTTGGCCAACAACAATATAGTCAAAGCTATGGTTTTTCCCGTAGTCATGTACAGATGTGAGAGTTGGACCATGAAGAAGGCTAAGTGCCAAAGAATTGACACTTTCAAACTGTGGTGCTGGAGAAGACTCTTGATAGTCCCTTGAACAGCAAGGAGATCAAACCAGTCAATCCTAAAGGAAATCAATTCTGAATATTCATTGGAAGGACTGATCCAGAAGCTGAAGACCCAATATTTTGGCTACCTGATGTGAAGAGCCAACTCGTTGGAAAAGACTCTGTTTCTGGGAAAGGTTGAGGACAGGAGAAGAAGGGGGCAAGAGAGGATGAATAGTTGGATGGCATCATTGACTCAATGGACACGATTCTGAACAAATTCTGGGAGATACTAAAGGACAGGGAAACCTTGCAGTCCATGGGTTTACAAAGAGTCGGACATGACTTAGCAAAATATTTGGCATAAAGTGAATTCAGTGGAGTCCAGATATTTGTACCAGTACCATATCAGCTGCTAGGCTGTGATATTTTGGCTGCTTTTATAGATAAAATAAATTTTTCATTACAGGTTATTTAGGAAAATAAATTGGGCATTTATTCCTTTGGAAATCAGTAGGGAAATCCCCCCTAATTCCCACTAGCTTTATTACTGGAAAGAGGTTAAATTTCAATGATACAGCAACATTTCTTATCGAGGAGAATGGAAAACTATATATTTACTTGCCAAACAGCTCCTCTTTCTCTTTTTGAGCCCCTGTTGGCTTTTTTGAGATTTATCTCTATGTGTATTATGTCCTCAGGGGATTTTCATCCATTTTATTAAACATAACAATATTTTATGTTTGCTTTTATTTTTTAAATCTTTTAATTTAATTTTCTCTTCAATTTTTATATTTTATATACTTTGAAATTTAATTTTTATTTTATATTAGAATATAGTTGATTTACAATGTTGTTAGTTTCAAGTGTACAGCAAAGTGGTTCAGTTATACATATACATGTATCTATTCTTTTTCAGTTTCTTTTCCCAAATAGTATGTATATTTTAATCCAAACTCCTAATTTACCCCACCACCACCTTTCCCCTTTAGTAACCATGTTTGTTTTTGAAGTCTGTGAGACTGTTTCTGTTTTGTAAATAAGTTCATTTGTATCATTTTTTATATTTAGATATAAGTGATATCATGTGATATTTTTATTTCTCTTTCTGATTTACTTCACTTCATATGATAATATCTAGGTCCATCCATGTTGCTGCAGAGAGCATGATCTCATTCATTTTTATGGCTGAGTAGTATTCCATTTTGTATATGTACCACATCTACTTTATCCATTCATCTATCAATGGACATTTAGATTGCTTCCATGTCTTGGCTACTGTAAACAGTGCCACTATGAATATTGAGATGCATGTATCTTTCCTAGTTAGTTTTCTCCAGCTATATGCCCAGGAGTGGGATTGCTGGATCATATGGTAGTTTTATTTTTAGTTTTTTAAGGAACTTCCCTACTGTTCTTTATAATGGTTATACCAATTTATATTCCCACTGACAGTGTAGGAGGGCATCCTTTACTTCACACCTGCTCCAGCATTATTTTTCTTTCTTTTTTTTTCCATTGAAGTGAGGTTGACTTGCAGTGTTGCTCCAATCTCTGCTGTACAGCAAAATGACTCAGTTATATACATATATACATTCTTTTCCATTGTGGTTTATCACAGGATATTGAATATAGTTCCCTGTGCTATACCTTAGGGGCTTGCTGTTTATCCATTCTAAATGTAATAGTTAGCATCTACCAACCCCATTTCCAGCATTGATTATTTGTAGAATTGTTGATGAAGGCCATTCTGACTGGTGTAAGGTGACACCTCATTGTAGTTTTGATTTGCATTTCTCTAATAATTAGTGATGTTGAACATCTTTTTCTGTGCTTCTTGGCCACCTTGTAAATCTGCTTTTAAATCTGCTTTCTTCTAGTAAATTCTCCAGTACTGTATTTTAAAAAGCAGTACCATTCAGGATTATCAATATAAATCCCATGTTTTCTTAATAAGAATCTTATTCTTTGATTCACAATCCTGTTGGTGAATCAACATAACCTAAATACATGAGTAAGAATTCTTGCCTTATATCTGAGATTTTATAAAGTGTCCCACCAGATTGTAAGCTCTGTAAAATAATGGCCTATGTCTACTTTCCTTACTGTTGTACCCCTAGCACTTTTCATAGGATCTGGCACATAGTTGGTATTCAGTAAATATTGTATGTTATTAAATGATTTTTTATTTACCTGGTGTTTTAAAATAATTGAAAATTGGGCACCATACTACTAGAAGATATTGATAAGCACAATTCTTACCACACTTCTTTTTATAGGTATGAGGGCTTGGACCATGCATTAGAGTGTACTGATTACATTCAAGCTAAAGGAAAAAATATTGGATGCAGGTTTCCCTACTTGGAGTCATCAGACTATAAAGATTTCTACATCTGTGTTAATGGATCATCAGAATCCCAATTAATCAGACCCAGCTATTTCATTTTTCAGCTTCAAAATATAGGTGAGGTAAACAACTTCAAAATGTTTCTAGTTTAGACCATTTACAACCAACCACGTGGAAGAGAAGAGATAGATAAATAGATATCTACCAGAATTCAAAGCCAGAAAACTGGAAGCCAACAAAGTACAAGGAAGAACTAATTAAATATAAAAATATGGAAGATAAGGAATTGAATGAGTGTAAAGCATAGTTTGCATTTAGAACTCATAATTTGTTTCCCAGCTTCAAAGTTTGTCTGCTATAAAGTATTTTTGTCTAGTGTTAATAATGGAATAATTATGGAATCACTCATTCCCAATGCTCAATAGACCCTGGGAATAGGTTGGATATTGTCTGAGTCTGTGTTCTCATTTCTAACAGTTACAAGAATGACAGGTTCTATAGCCAGCCATAAATTTTGAATTTACTACATTCTAGCTATATGACTTTGGGTGAGTTATTCTTAATATGTTTCAATTTCCTTATCAATAAAGTGAAGATAATAGAGGAGCACTTTGTAGATTTATTGTGAGACATGAATTAGTTTATGATGTAACATCTCTGGTTTACTTCCTGGCACATCATAAGCTCTAAATAAGAATTAGCTATTAATAAAAATAAAAATACTAGTAGTAATTTGTTGTGGTAGTTGTTTTTAATGCCATAAAATGGAAAAATGACTGTAATGATTTGGATCTTCTAGCTTTTCTCTTGGACTTAAGTATTTGTCAATATGTGGCTTAACAAAATTCAGTTTCCCAAATAACCAAGTTTCTTAAACTGATCTTGGTTAACAAGTGGCTTTGATTTTAATTCACATTGGGGTTTCCCTTGTAGCTCAGTCGGTAAATGATCTGCCTGCAGTGCAGGAGACCTGGGTTTGATCCCTGGGTTGGGAAGGTCCCCTCGAGAAGGAAATGGCAACCCACTCCAGTGTCTTTGCCTGGAAAATCTCATGGACAGAGGAGGCTGGTGGGCTGCAATCCATGGGGTTGCAAAGAGTCAGACACGACTGAGCGACTAACATTTATTTATTTACTTACTTATAGAGCATAGTCTTGAGCCACATGATTTATCCTGGATGCTCTATTAATAGGTGCCCCTAGCTTTTGATAAAGGCTACTGCTAAACTTCAATAACTTTCATGTTGAAACTGTTTCCTTTCGTTTTCAGTTAAACCTTTGCCACCAGACTACCTTAGTCTTACTATGAAGAATTCAAAAGAAGTGAACCTGAAATGGAGCATTCCCAGAGGACCTATTCCAGCAAAATGTCTCATTTATGAAATTGAATTCACAGAAGATGATACTGCCTGGGTGGTATGGACATTGCATTTATTTGGGAAAATCATAAACACAGTCTTTTAAATAAAATAGTAAACATAAGAACCAAAGTCAGTTGCTATTCACGTAAGGATGGAACATAACATGCACCTTAGTTTAACTTCCAGAAAACCAAACAATCTTGAGGACAAAAGAAAGATGTTTGCAGTCTGAAAGTATGATCAGTTAATTATACCAACTTTAAAACTACATAGGTCCTTAGAGATAATCTAGTCACTTGTTTCCAAAATTGTTATATATTAATTTTATTCATTGGTTTCCAACTTAAGAAGTGGTGGAGATGAGTGGGTGAACCATTAGTTCTATCAATTCATTTCACATACACATTAAAAAAACCCTGATTTTTCTACTTGAAAAGATAGATTTACAAGTACCAAGGAAGTGAATTGACTTACAATAAAATTATGTAGCTAGAACTAGAATCCAGACCTTATTCCCAGTCTACTTTAATTTACATTACATTATGCTAGTTCCCAA
Source organism: Cervus elaphus (assembly GCF_910594005.1). Classification (NCBI taxonomy): domain Eukaryota; kingdom Metazoa; phylum Chordata; class Mammalia; order Artiodactyla; family Cervidae; genus Cervus; species Cervus elaphus. The sequence continues at coordinate 38,013,486 of NC_057848.1, read as the reverse complement.
GAAAAGTTACAACAAATGAAAAGCTGTTGTTTTGAATGAGAAACACTCTTCAGCTCTTTTAAATACAAAATTGAAGTAATCACTTCAGTGATTTTTTTTTCTTTTGAGATCATCCAGCTGTGTGTATTCTCATATCAGAAGGGGTGGTTTCATGCCAGGCCCTGAGCACTGTTATACTGGTCTTATGATTAAACAAAATAAGAATAAGGGAAAAAAGAAGCTTTGTGTCTATGAACTCTACAGTATCCATAGAAACAAACTTCCCATGATGACTCTTTTTGCTAACTCAGTATATGTAGCATTTTCTAATTTATGGAATCTGGACAATTTGAAACTAATCCAAAATGGGTGTCATAAGCACCAAAACTACAGAGGAATTTTGCCCTGTCATATATGCCCTTTACTACCAGTAATCCATTATCACTTCAGGAAAAATTTTAAATATAAATAAGGAAGAAAGAATGAAAAGTAAAACACCATACAGAGAGATGGCCACTGTTAGGATTTTGCTGTATACCTTTCTAGGCATTTGATGCATTTATTTCATGTAACAAAACTCACTTTAAAAATGACAAATCAAATGGAGTATGGCTAGCTGCAGTTAGATCAAATAATGACATCTTATTTTTTCTTGGCTTTCAGACTACCACAATTGAAAATGAAATATATGTCACAAGAACATCAAATGAAAGTCTCCAATTATGCTTTTTAGTAAGAAGCAAAATGAATATTTATTGTGCAGATGATGGAATATGGAGTGAGTGGAGTGATGAACAGTGCTGGAAAGGTATGGGATAAAAGAACAGTAGAGTATTTCTAGCACTGTTTGAGGAAGAAGACGCCTTATTGGATGTCATAGGTCACTACAATTCAGTGACACAGGTTATCAATATAATAGGGTCAACCCTTCTTCATCATTTTTTTTTTGAAGTGCAGTTCCTTGAGATATAAGTTACAGGTGTGCAATAAAGTGATTTACAATTTAAAAGGCTTTACTCCATTTGGAGTTATTATAAAATATTGGCTATATTACCTACTTTTATAGATTCTATAATATTAATTGAGCTGTATCTTTTCTACACTGCAAGGTTTAATAAATTCTGTTTGGGTCTTCCTGCTTTCATTTGACAAGCTAATTTGACATTTTACCTGTTTTGCTTTGATTTTGCTAGTGGATTACCTTCCAATGGTACTCTTAGCTCCAAAATTTGGTGGTACTATTCTTGAGTTTCTTATATACTTACCAGATGTTAACCAAATCTGTATTAGTACCAACTGGAGTTGTAGTAGTACATTTACTCTGAAGTTTTACTTACGAGCATATATGTATTTTATCAGACCCTTGACTATATTATGTGTCTTCTTTATATGGTTTTGAAAAATTCTATGCTCATTATTCAAGATTTTTATAGTCTATGCCTCTTCCCCATTGAAATTCAAATGAATCATTTAAATGAATCCATTTAAATGTTCAAAAGAGGGAACAATCATAAAATATGTTGATATAGTTATTGAAGAAAATATATTTTAAAAAGAACAGTAGCTAAACTAAAAATTTTGCTCTTTGCTAGCAAAATTAATTTTCTCTCAGTGTATTTTGTAATTATGAAAGTCCAAATGCTCTTGAAGATAGTCTATAAACAGGAAAGATAAATTAGCAAGCACCTCAATTGAACATAGATTTATAGGAAGTCTAATGTTTGGTTTTAGCTAGTTTAATTTGTTATAGTTCAAAGTCTTGTTATAGTTCAGTTATCAACATTCTTGTTTTTCTGTCAGAAAAGAGAATGTGCTAGTTCTTTTGTGGGGAAGACTATTTTAATCAATATTTTCCTATGCTTTTGATTTTCAAGAGAACAGAAATCTTAAACAAGACACTTATTTTTGAGTGTCTGGTACCATGCCTAATTAATATTTTTCTAATTAATATGTTATCATTAGTAAAATGTATATTCTGTTTACTTCCAATACTGATTTAAAGTGACTTATGGTAAAAGATATATTTCAATTAAATATGTTTGGGACTGATATGTACACACTGCTATGTTTAAAATGGATAACCAACAAGGAACTACTATATAGTACAGGGAACTCTGCTGAATACTCTGTAATAACCTAAATGGGAAAAGAATTTGAAAAAGAATATATATACATATATAAACAGAATCACTTTGCTGTACACCTGAAGCTAACACAACATTGTTAACCAATTATACTCCAAGGATGCATGAGACAAGTGCTTGGGGCTGGTGCACTGTGATGACCCAGAGGGAGGGGATGGGGAGGGAGGTGGGAGGGGGGTTCAGGATGGGGAACACATGTAAATCCATGGCTGATTCATGTCAATGTATGGCAAAAACCACTACAATATTGTAAAATAATTAGCCTCCAAGTAATAAAAATAAATGAAAACAAAATAAAAAAATAAAAAATTAAATAAAGAAAATAAACTTTCATGGAAGACAAAAATAGCAATATAAACAACATTGAGAAAGAGGCAAAACATTATTGTGCTTCACAGTATACTAGCATTATCAATATAAATGTTAGTAATTATTTTAAATTGAAGGAAATTAACTCAGCCTTGCTCTTTCACATGAAGGCATATAAATACATATGCAGATATAGATACAAATATATAATGGCATTTTTATCAATCATCCGTCTCCTTTTATGTTGTTCCATTATAATAGAATCTGTGTTTGTTATCTCTCTATTAGTATACTGGTATCATTCTCTTTCATATATCAGCTATTTGTTAAGCACCTACTATGTGTCAAAGTTTTTCAGGTACTGGAGATACAGTGGTAAAAAAAAAAAAATCCTTGTCCTCATTGAATTTATATTTTATTCCCAAGTTAGGTAGGGATAGACATAAGCAAAGAAGCCAAATATATCATATAATCACTAAGGGCTGTGGGGGAAAAACAGGCAGAAAGAGAGAGAGAAAGAACTCAATTAACTAAAGATACATGGAATCAGAAAGAACACTTACTTGTACTATGTTTTTTTCATTTTTGTCACTAATATAAGAAATCTGAGACTCTGTGGAACTGACACTGAGAAAGCCATGCCCTGAATTATATCTTGTTTTGATTCCTGGGTTGGGAAGATCCCCTGGAGAAGGGAAGGCTACCCACTCCAGTATTCTGGCCTGGAGAATTCCATGTATGGTCTATAGGGCCGCAAAGAGTCAGACAGGACTGAGTGACTTTCACTTTCACTTTCATTAGTCAATGCAGGGTTTAAAGAAGACATGGTGAGTTTTTAGCCACATCCTCAAAATAACAGCCTTTTATATATTTTACATATAATCTTTTTTAAAGTTTGAGTATAATTGATTTACAATGCTGTTTTGTTTTGTTTTTGTTTTTTAAACTTTTTGTATGTAATCTTAACCATTTTTTTGATGACAGACTTCTTTTGCCCTGATGGCTATCTCTTGGTAGAATCTTAGTAAGTTTGAGATTAGAAACAAAGACTTTCCTGAGATGCATGTGATCTTATTTCTTTTGCACATTTCTTATTGGATGTTTTAAGTTATAGAAAAATCGCACATAATCTTTTGAAAATGACTATCTTATTCAGGATTTAATCTGGAACTTCACAAAAGAAGTCTATTTCTCGCTGTTAATTTTGTATTCCAGAAGCTCATATCATTAGTCATTTCTCTGGATTATATCCTTGCAATTCTTAACTGGGCCTATGAATTTGGTAATTTTCTAGTAGGAAATAAGATCCTAAATGAATAAGACACCAAGAAAAAAGTGGGGCTGGAGATAGTTTTGAGTATAGATATAGGCCTAGGATTCAACATTTTCCATAGTATTTCAAAAATGTGGGAGATACTGGTTTTGGAAGGACAAACCTTGCATACATTTTCAATTTGTCTAGTGATTGCTCATTTCTTGCTCTGCAGAAAGTGTCAGTTACTCAGTTGTGTCCGACTCTTTGTGACCACATGGACTGTAGCCTACCAGGCTCCTCTATCCATGGAATTCTTTAGGCAAGAATACCGGAGTGGGTTGCCATTTCCTTCTCCAGAGGGTCTTCCCAACCCAGGGATCGAACATGGCTCTCCCTCATTGCAGGCAGACACTTTACCGACTGAGCCACCAGGGAAGCCCTTGCTATGCAGAAGAACCATTAAAATTTCATCCCTTAAAAAAAAAAAAAAAAGAATGATAAGAAAAAACTCATTTCTTTAGTCTCCAGAATGTGAGACAGTTTCAAAAACATGATAAAGACTAGCTCCATTATTCGCACTGAGACTTACTGAAGACCAACTTTCACTCACTACTGCATTGTATGATATAAACATTTGACTTATTGAGAGTTAAGAGATACATATGGTATGTTTATCTAATCACTCTGTTAATATTTTGCCACTGCGTTATTTGAAAAATTCACAAGAACAAATTTGAAAACAAAATCATATAAGAAAATAAAAATGGTGGGAAGAAATTCCCTGGTGGTCTAATGGCTAATACTCTGTGCTTCCAATGCAGGGGGCCTGGGTTCTAACTCCAGTCAGGTAGCGAGATCCCACATGCCTCAACTTAGAGTTTGAATGCTGAAACTAAAGATCTTGTATGCCGCAACTAAGACCCGGCACAGCCAAATAAATAAATAAATATTTTAAAAAGAAAATAGAATGGGGCTTTAGGTAGTTACTTCTCTAAGCAAAATGAAGAGCTGTCACAGCCCAGTAAAGTAGTTGTTCTATAAAAAAAAGTGCACGAATGAAAGGAATGACATACTCAAACCTCACTTACTGGGATATATGGCAGAAGTTGCCAAGTTTAACTCACTTCTTGTCCATTTACCAGTTTATTTATAAATAATTTCATTTTCAAAATAATTGTACACATCTAACCCTTCCCCTTTTTTTGTGATTTTAATCCTAGGTGACATATGGAAGGAAATCTTACTATTTCTCTTGGTACCACTTGTTCTTGTCTCATTATTTGTTTTGGTAGTTACTTGTCTACTTTTATATAAGCAAAGAAATTTATTGAAAATGGTAAGTTGTATAGCGTTACCATGTTTAGTCTGAGGTAATAGATAAAAAATATTTTGCTTTAGAACTGATGAACCTACATTTTATAACTGCCTGTACACTGTGAGTGTACAATGATGTTGTGTAAACTATGATGATGTGTTAAGAATGAACAGTAATTTAAAAAATTAACCCTAAAAAGCTACATTTTGGGGTGGACTTACTTTTGACGATAGATAAGAATAATGCTTCAGAACATGAAACACTACCTTTAGTTTAGAGAAAACATGAGAATTACAGGAGAAAAGCAGGATGGGGAAAAGGCAAGACTGACTTAAAATGTAAGCAGCCTGATATATATTACTAGTGTGCCACAAAAATTTTAAAAATCTTGGTGTGTAACCTCCAAGACCTCACATTCCAGTTCTGCTAGCTGTATAGTAGAATCTATACAAAAACATAACCTGCATTATGAGCTGATTTTAGCTATTTGAGTTATACAGATAATGCTATAGAGGGACCACTGTGTCTTTGGTGAGCTTTAAGAAGGAAATGTGACTTAGAGAAAAAATATCATAATGCCAAGTCTTTTAAAGATAAAGAGAAATGTGAATATGTATGATATGTTTTGCTTTATTCCCTGCTGAATGCTTTTTTTCCCTATGTCTCTGAGTTATTAATCTAAGTGAAATAGTTTGTGTTATTAATGACTGTTAATAATGGAGCTCTTTCTTAATTTCAGGTTTTTCATACAAAAAAAAGAAGCCCTTTCTAATCAAGATTCACTCTGTTGACTCAATAAATCCCAGTCTTATGGCCAAATGTTTGATATGAGTCTTATCAAACTGAATTTTTTCCTAAATGTTGAATAAATTTTATTTTGAAAACATTGTTGTCTTTAAATAGGCATTTGATTATTAAAATCCTCAATTAGTAGGGAATTTTATGGATTCTATTAACAGATTTTTTTTTTCTTATTAAGACACAAAGTTTAGAGACTTCCCTGGCAGTCAAGTGGTTATGACTCTGTTTTTCCACTTCGGGGTTCTATCCCTGGTCAGGGAACTAAGATCCCTCATGCTGGGCGGTGAGGTCAAAAACAAAAACAAAGTTCAACCAATTAAATTGAAGATCTAATTGCTTTTATTAAGTGATTCATGAATCAGACTGCGTCCTACCTAGCAACTAGAAGGGTGCTCTGAGGGGTTGTACAAAACAGAAGGTTTTTATAGAAAGAAGGATAGGGCAAGGAAGCTATTAGCAAAAGAAAAAAAAAATAGATTATTTTTAGGCCAACGCATCTTCTTTTTGGAGGGGGGAAGGGAAAGGAAGGGGTTTTAGCATGCAGATTGCCTCTTCTTCTCTGAGGGGATATAGAGAGCCCATGTAGCAGGTGACCTCGTTGGTGCTGACCAGAAAATTCCAGACTGGTTGATTAAGATTATTTTTCTGGTGAAGGTCAAAGCTGCAATTAGGTTAGTTGTTTAATCTACATTTGTTATCATGGGCTTTAGCACAAGTTGTGCCATTTTGGGCCTGTGGTTTTCTCTTTAACATTCCTCAATCCAAGATGAGAGTGCTACATATAGAAAAGTCAAGGGATGGGTCAGAATCTAATCTGTGATGTATTTGTAAAACAATGTGATTTTGAGAATGGCACTAAGTCATAGAGATATTGTCAAATATTCCATATGAGATTCTAATTTTTTTATTAATTGCACTTGGAATGAAAGTATTCACCATGAATGAGGTTGCTTGGCTTTAAAATAAGCTGTGGAGAGGATTAATAAGAAGCAAGAAATTTTAAATACATTCATAGTCTAAATGTGTGCTTCCCATTTCATGAAAAAGTGGGAAGCATGCAGTGCTTCAGGTCAGTTCAGTTCAGGCACTCAGTCATGTCTTACTGCAACCCTATGGAAGGCAGCACATCAGGCTTCCCTGTCCATCACCAACTCCCTGAGCTTGCTCAAACTCATGTCCATTGAGTTGGTGATGCCATACAATCATCTCATCCCCTGTGATCCCCTTCTCCTCCTGCCTTCAATCTTTCCCAACATCTGGGTCTTTTCCAATGAGTCACTTCTTTGCATAGGGTGACCAAAGTATTGGTGCTTCATTTTCAGCATTAGTCCTTCCAAAGGACATTCAAGACTGATTTCTTTTAGGATGGACAGGTTGGACCTCCTTGCTGTCCAAGGGACTCTCAAGTGTCTTCTCCAGCACCACAGTGCAAAAGCATCAATTCTTTGGCACTTAGCTTTCTTTACGGTCCAACTCTCACATCCCTACATGACTACTGAAAATACCATAGCTTTGACTAGATGGATCTTTGTCAGTAAAGTAATGTCTCTGCTTTTTGATATGCTGTCTAGGTTGGCCATAGCTTTTCGTCCAAGGAGCAAGCGTCTTTTAATTTCATGGCAGCAGTCACTGTCTGCAGTGATTTTGGAGCCCCCCAAAATAAAGTCTGTCACTGTTTCCATTGTTTCCCCCATCTATTTGCCATGAAGTGATGGGACCAGATGCCATGATCTTAGTTTTCTGAATGTTGAGTTTTAAGCCAACTTTTTCACTCTCCTTTTTCACTTTCATCAAGAGGTTCTTTAGTTCTTCTTCACTTTCTGTCATAAGGGTAGTGTCATTTGCCTATCTGAGGTTATTGATATTTCTCCTGGCAATCTTGATTCCAGCTTGTGCTTCATTTCAGGAGATGTACTCTGTATATAGGTTAAATAAGCAAGGTGACAATATACAGCCTTGATGTACTCCTTTCCAAATTTTGAACCAGCCCCTTGTTCCATGTCCAGTTCTGACTGTTACTTCTTGACCTGCATACAGATTTCTCAGGAGGCAGGTCAAGTGGTCTGGTATTCCCATCTCTTTTAGAATTTTCCACAGTTTATTGTGATCCACACAGTCAAAGGCTTTAGCATAGTTAATGCAGCAGAAGTAGATGTTTTCCTGGAATTCTCTTGCTCTTGCTATGACCCAACGGATGTTGGCAATTTGATCTCTGGTTCTTCTGCCTTTTCTAAATCCAGCTTGAACATCTGGAGATTCTCGGTATATGTACTGTTGAAGCCTAACTTGCAGTGCTTAAAAGGCTGAAAATAATGAGATGAAATGACGAGAGATCATATTTGAAATATTCAGATGTTACAAACTATGTAATACAAGCTTGAAAGTTTCCTATGCTAGTTGGCAGGCAACATTTCCTATTTTCTGATGGTGTGATTTTTTTTTTTAATTCGTTCAGAGACCAAAAAGCTCAAGCCTCTGAAGTCAGTAAGAAGCCTTTTAAAGTTACATGCAAACTTCAGACCAATTGACAGTTAACTCCTAGTAGAAGATGTGGCAACCGAACCATAGACAGTTACTTTAAAATTTAGAGATTAATGACCTATAGATTACAATCAAGTTTTAGATCAATATCTAATATTATTCAGAATTGTTCTGCTCTGTGGTCCACAGACCAATAGAGTGGGCATTTCCTGGGAAGTTATTAGAAGAAATGCAGAATCTCAGACTTCAACCCAGAACTACTCAATTAGCAGTCTGCACTTTAACAACATCCCCAAGTGATTCATTTGCACATTCAGTTTGAAAAAACATGAATATATTGCAATATTCTAGAATGAAAAAGACTAAAATAACATAATGGATAGATTAGACCATGGGCAGATTAACTGCAGCTTTGACTATAATTGTCACTGATCATCTGTCTCTAAAAGGAGAAAAAAGACCTAAAACTGAGATATAAACTAGGATACCATCCTCTACTACCACTTGTATTCAATGATAGGTTGCACCACCATTTCCTTAAGTAGACTTATACTTGTGAAACATTAAAAACCCCATGGTAGGACTTCCCTGGTGGTCTAGTGTTTAGGACTGTGTTTCTACTTCAGGGGGCATGAGTTTGATCCCTGTTCAGGGAACTAAGATCCTGCATGCCATGTGATTCAGCCAAATAATAATTACAAAATTTAAAATTAGAAAATTAAAAGCAGACTACAAAATTAAAAAAAAGACAACCCATAGTTTTGCTGAGCCTATGAATTGATAAAATATGTTTGGCACATTACTCTCAAGTCAGAGCTTTCTAAAGTTGTTCTTAGTGTATTGAGGGATTTGGGGGATGGAGGAGAAATGAAAAGGGGAGAGGTCAAGGCTAGACAGGGAAATGGTAGGCAACCCCATCCTTGGAGGCTGAGTGGGTCATGGGAACCTAGTGTTTCCATTCCTTGGTTCAGAACATGCATAACAAGCTCTTCTAATCAAAGACTTATGGATTTTCCTCAAAGATTTACATCATAGCTTCTTTCAGGTTTTGGGAGTATCATTTATTTTAGACCCTTTCAGCTAATAGAACAAAGAAATATATGTATGTATATTCATGTGCCATCTATTTACTTGTTCAATTCAAGTATCCACGTATAACAGGATCAGGATTTTTAACCTATACCCCTACGAGAAAGAACACTATCAACTAGATTACAGTGCCTTTTTCTTTTGCCTTTAGTCTTGCAAACTCCATTCATTTCCAAAGTTACTTAAGTCAGGGGATCTTAGTGAGGTGGTTTCATACATTTGTAATATGCTTAGATTGTTTAGTCAAATTCTGCATTCTATTCTTGATGTCAACAAGTGTTTTTTAAAATATGGATACATTGATTCACTTTTTGTGCTGTAATGTTCTACTGGTTTTGACAAATACGGTGTCATGTATTTACCATAACATCATACAGAAGAGTTTCACTGTCCTAAATAATCCTCTATGCCTGGAGAAGGAAATGGCGACCCACTCCAGTAGTCTTACCTGGGAAACCCCAGGGACAGAGGAGCCTGGTGGGCTACAGAGTCAGACACAACTTAGTGACTGAGCACAGCCATTTTTTTCCCTAATATCTAGTGAAGTTTTAAAAGTTTATTTACTTATTTTAATTGGAGGATAATTTCTTTACATTATTGTGGTGGTTTTTGCTATACATCTACATGAATCACCCATGGTGCACATGTGTTCCCCCATCCTGAACACCCTCCCACCTACCTCCCCACCCCACCCCTCTGGGTTGTCCCAGAGCACTGGCTTTGACTGCCCTGCTTCATGCATGGAAATTGAACTGGTAATCTATTTTACCTGTGGTAATATACATGTTTCAATGCTATTTCCCCAAATCATCCCACCCTCGCCTCCCACACAGTCCAAAAGTCTGCTCTTTACATCTGTGTCTCTTTGCTGCCTTGCATAGAATATCATTGTTACCTTCTTTCTAAATTCCATATACATGTGTTAATATACTGTATTGGAATTTCTCTTTCTGACTTACTTCACTCTGTATAATAGGCTCCAGTTTCATCCACCTCATTAGAACTGACTCAAATGTGTTCTTTTTTATAGCTGAGTAATAATCCATTGTGTGTATGTACCACAACTTCCTTATCCATTCATCTGAGCACAGTCATTTTTAGGAACAGTGTAGGCCACACAAAACACATCAGTGCTCCTAGTTTGTGACCTCTGGTTTAATATCTTTTTTCCCACTTGGCTCTTTGCTCCACAGGGGCACATGCCTGCTATTCTGCTCACCCAGTGTCTGGATTCAACAAATGGAAAACTAAAAATAGAAGATGGACTCACCATCCCAGTAGAGCAACAGGTTCAGAAAGAAAACACTGGCAAGGAGATGACATTCTGTCACTCCCCACCTCTTTTTTGATTGCCTGTTGGAAATGTCGCCATGTCCCTTTAAGCCCTACTCCCAGTTGACCCCTGCAAGCTTCCTTATCCTCTGCCCTGAAGTCATCACAATGGCCACATGAGTTCTGGCCAGGAGGGCCCTCTGCGACATCACGAAGGGCCCAGCCCTGGCTGGTTCTCAGTCTCCAGGTGCCAGGGCAGACCAGCACACCAGGAGCCATTTCCTCTCTGCTCACCATGTGGTCCCTGAAATGGCTCCTGTTCTTATCTGTGTGTGCCTCCTGTTTCTATGATTTAATGTTTTCTTCTCTGAGAGAGAAAGCTGAAGAGCTCCAGGGGAAGGTGCTCTGTGGAGGGTACTTTCTAATTCAGCAGAATTACCAGAGCAAGCCCAAGACTGGCTTGAGATCATGTCACTCTGGCTTTTCTTCGTTGTTCTGATGTACATGATAGTGAAGGTAGCTGGAGAGAGTGGGTGAGAGTAATGTGCACTCCTGTTCGTTAGGGCAGTTCATTTGGCTCTCCAGGAAAGAAAAAAAGGCTTCCCTTGACAGGCTATACCTTTGGTACCTTAATCCAGCTCAAGATGGACCTTGTGAAATTTGTGTCCAGGGTGCAGAATCTGAAACTCGCCAGGGCAACCCGTGGTAAACTCAACCTCCCCAAATTCAAGGTGCCTGCAGATGCACACAATAACATTAAAATATATGAGCTATGGGGTGAGAAAGACCCCCAATCGAGTGGATTTGTGTGTCAAAGTAGGAGAGGAAAAGCTGAGTGTTGACAAACTGAATCTACTCTAATAAAATTATTTTGAAGCAAAAGAAAAAAACCTCTGAGATTTTTTTATTCACTCTACAGTTTTACCTTTTCCAGAATGTCCTATAATTGGCATCATGCAGTGTATAACCTTTTCCAGACTAGCTTATTTCACTTAGTAACATCCATTCAGATTTCATCCATTTCTTTTTGTGATTTGATAGCTTATTTCTTTTTGTTCTTGAATAATATTCTGTCATGTTGATGTACCATAGTTGGTTTATCCATTCATCAATTAAAGAACACTCTGGTTGCTTCCAATTTGTGTGTATGTGTGAGAGAGAGAGAGTATGAATTAAGTTGTATGAAATTCATGTGCATGTTTTTGTGTGGGCATTAGCTTTCAAATCATTTGGTTAACTATCTAGGAGCATAATTGCTAGATCATATGGTATGACAATGTTGAGCTATGTAAGAAATGGCTTCCAAAGTAACTGTACCATTTTGAGTTCCCACTAACAACGAATGAGAGTTCCTGTTGTTCCTCATCTTTGCCAGTAATTGACTTTGTTAGATTTTTGTATTTGACCATTCCAATTAGTGTGTAGTGGTATGTCATTATTTTCATTTCACCAGTCTACTCTAAAAAGTTATTTCCATATTTCCGTTGTGTTTTATTACCATAAATTCTTCAGGTGTTTTTATCTTTAATCTGAGGTTTATTTATTTTATTTTTTATTTATTTATTATATTTTTCATTTATTTTTATTAGTTGGAGGCTAATTACTTTACAATATTGTAGTGGTTTTTGTCATACATTGACATGAATCAGCCATGGATTTACATGTATTCCCCATCCCGATCCTCCCTCCCACCTCCCTCTCTACCCAATCCTTCTGGGTCTTTCCAATGCACCAGGCCCAAGCACTTGTCTCATGCATCCAACCTGGGCTGGTGATCTGTTTCACTATAGATAATATACATGTTTCAATGCTGTTCTCTCGAAACATCCCACCCTTGCCTTCTCCCACAGAGTCCAAAAGTCTGTTCTGTACATCTGTTCTGCTCAGAAAAACTTCTGCTGCTGTTTATACCATCATTACTACTTTGCTTAATTAGTCCTCTAATAATTTTTTCATGAAGGACTGATAACTTGAAATCATGTATATTGGAAAATATTTATCTTTAATTGAATGACACTGACCACATTTTCTTTTCCTGAGTATTGCTTTGTCCACAAATGTTGAGTGCCTTCACACAAAAGTTTAAGTTCAGCATGAACTTCTCCCCTTTTTGTTGGTTTGTTTTGATTTTCTTATATACTTATTAGATGTTCACCAAATCTGTATTAGTACCAGTTGCAGTTGTACATTGACCCTAAAGTTTTACTTAGAAGCATATATGTATTTTATCAGAATCTTGACTTTATTATGTCTTCTTCATATGGTTTTGAAAAACTATATGCTCATTATTTAGGCTTTTTATAGTCTGTGCCTCTTCTTCATTAAGATTCAAATGAATCCATTTATATACTGTTAGAAACTGAGAAAAATCATAAAATATGTTGTTATAGTTATTGAAGAAAATATATTTTCTAAAGAAGAGTGACTAAACTATTTGCTATTTGCTAGCAAAATTAATTTTCTCTCAGTGTATTTTGTATTTATGAAAGTTCAAATGCTCTTGTATATAGTCTGTAAACAGAGAAGATAATTGAGCAAGCAGCTCAATCGAACATAGATTTATAGGAAATCTAATGTTTGGTTTTAACTTGTTTAACAGAGTTTTGTTATAATTCAGGTATCAACAATCTTGTTTTACTGTCAGTAAGGAAAATGTGCTAGTTCTCTTGGGGGAAAGACTATTTTAATTGGTATTTTCCTATGCTTTTGATTTTCAAGAGAACAGAAATCTTAAACAAGACACTTATTTTTGAGTGTCTAGTACCATGCCTAATGAATATTTCTCTAACTAATATGTTATCATTAGTAAAATGTACATTCTGTTTACTTCCAATACTGATTTAAAATGACTTATGGTAAAAGATATATTTCAATTAAATATGTTTGGGACTGATATGTACACACGGCTATATTTAAAATGGATAACCAACAAGGAACTACTATATAGTACAGGGAACTCTGCTGAATACTCTGTAATAACCTAAATGGGAAAAGAATTTGAAAAAGAATATATATACATATATAAACAGAATCACTTTGCTGTACACCTGAAGCTAACACAACATTGTTAACCAATTATACTCCAAGGATGCATGAGACAAGTGCTTGGGGCTGGTGCACTGTGATGACCCAGAGGGAGGGGATGGGGAGGGAGGTGGGAGGGGGGTTCAGGATGGGGAACACATGTAAATCCATGGCTGATTCATGTCAATGTATGGCAAAAACCACTACAATATTGTAAAATAATTAGCCTCCAAGTAATAAAAATAAATGAAAACAAAATAAAAAAATAAAAAATTAAATAAAGAAAATAAACTTTCATGGAAGACAAAAATAGCAATATAAACAACATTGAGAAAGAGGCAAAACATTATTGTGCTTCACAGTATACTAGCTTTATCAATATAAATGTTAGTAATTATTTTAAATTGAAGGAAATTAACTCAGCCTTGCTCTTTCACATGAAGGCATATAAATACATATGCAGATATAGATACAAATATATAACGGCATTTTTATCAATCATCGATCTCCTTTTATGCTGTTCCATTATAATAGCATCTGTGTTTGTTATCTCGCTATTAGTATACTGGTATCATTCTCTTTCATATATCAGATATTTGTTAAGCACTTACTATGTGTTACAGTGTTTCAGCCTCTGGAGGTACAGAGGTAAAAAAATAAAAAAATCCTTGTCCTCATTGAATTTATATTTTATTCCCAAGTTAAGTAGAGATAGACAATAAGCAAAGAAGCCAACTATATCATATAATCACTTAGGGCTCTGGAGAAAACACAGGCAGAAAGATAGAGAGTTCAATTAACTAAAGATACATTGAATCATAAAGAACATTTACTAGTTCTAATGTTTTCCATTTTTGTCTCTAATATAAGAAATCTGAGACTCTGTGGAACTGACATTGAAAAAGTCATGCCCTGAGTTATATCTGTCACAGTCAATGCAGTGTTTAAAGTAGATATGGCGAGTTTTTAGCCACATTCTCAAAATATACATGATTTTATGCATTTTAAATGCCATCTTCTTTTTTATTTTTCTTTTTTAAAAATTATTTATTTATTTATTTTAATTGGAGGCTAATTACTTTACAATATTTTGGTGGTTTTTGCCATACATTCACATGAATCAGCCACTGAAGTACAGTCCATGGGGTCGCAAAGAGTCAGACATGACTGAGCAACTAAGCACAGCACATAGTTGGTTGACAATGTTGTTTTTTTTGTTTTTGCTTTTTTAGCTTTTTATATGAAATCTTAACTGTGTTATTGCTATTGAAGGCAGATTTCTTTTGCCTTGATGGCTATATCTTGGTAGAATCTTAATAAGTTTGATATTAGAAACAAAGACTTTCCTGAGATGCATGTGGTCTGTAGATATACACAATAACATAATGTATGAACTATGGGGCGACAAAGACTCTGACTGAGTGGATTTGTGTGTCAAAGTAGAAGAGCAAAAACTGAGCATTAGCATACCGTATCCAAGTTAATAAAACTATTCTGAAGCAAAAGAAAAAACTGATATTTTTAATTCGCTCTACAGTTTTACATTTTCCAGAATGTCCTATAATTGGCGTCATTCAGTGTATAACCTTTTCCAAACTAGCTTGTTTCACTTAATAACATCCTTTCAGGTTTCATCCATTTCTTTTTGTGATTTGATAGCTTATTTCTTTTTATTCTTGAATAAAATTCTGTCGTGTTGATGGACCATAATTTGTTTATCCATTCATCAATTAAAGAACACTCTGGTTGCTTCCAATTTGTGTGTGTGTGTGTGTGTGCGCGTGAGTGCGTGTCTGAGAGAGAGAGAGAATGAATTAAGCTGTTATTAAGTTTTTGTGTGGGCATTAGCTTTCAAATCATTTGGTTAACTATCTAGGAGCATAGTTGCCAGATCATATGGTATGACAATGTTGAGCTATGTAAGAAATTGCTTCCAAAGTGACTGAACCATTTTACATTCCCACTAACGATGAGTGAGAGTTCCTGTTGTTCCTCATCTTTACCAGTAATTGACTTTGTCAGATTTTGTTTTGAACATTCTAGTAAGTGTAGTGGTATCTCATTGTTTTCATTTCACCAGTTTACTTTAAAAGGTTATCTTATTTCCATTATGTTTTATTACCATAAATTCCTCAGGTATTTTATCTTTAATCTGAGGTTTAAATAGATCTTCTCAGCTAAACTTCTGCTGCTATTTATACCATCAGTTATTATTTCGCTAAATTAGTCCTCTAATAATTTTTTTTCATGAAGGACTCATAATTTGAGATCATGTATATTGGAAAATATTTATTTTTAATTGAACAACACTAGCCACATTTTTTTTTCTTGAGTGTTGCTTTGTCCACAAATGTTGAGTGCCTCCACACCAAAGTTTAAGTTCAGCATGAACTCCGCTCCCACCTTTTTTTGTTTGTTTTGATTTTTGCCTGAGTCTTCCTATTTCTGAAATCCAGGAGCTTTACTAGGATAATGTCTTGATGTCCATTATTCTTGGAATGTCATCTGTTCTTTAATATATAAATTCAAATATTTCTTTGATTTTAAGGAAATTTCTTTCTATAAAGCTCTTGAACAAATTTTTCTCTTCTAATTTGTTCTCTTTTCCTTGGAAACCAGGAGAAGGCAATGGCACCCCACTCTAGTACTCTTGCCTGGAAAATCCCATGGATGGAGGAGCCTGGCAGGCTGCTGTCCATGGGGTCACTAAGAGTCAGACACAACAGAGCAACTTCACTATCACTTTTCACTTTCATGCATTGGAGAAGGAAATGGCAACCCACTCCAGTGTTCTTGCCTGGAGAATCCCAGGGACAGGGGAGCCTGGTGGGCTGCCATCTATGGGGTTGCACAGAGTCAGACACGACTGAAGTGACTTAGCAGCAGCAGCCTTGGAAACCAACTGTGTATGTGTTAGATCTCCCATTTATGTCTTATAAATTCAACAGTTTCTAATTCTTTTAAGTGCTTTTACATTTTTAAAAATCACTTTTCTCGTCAGTCTTCCTATTTATTTCAGTGATTTTAATGATGTCTTTCCCCTTATTGCTGCTTTGAAAATGGTCTTAATTTCTGTAATAGTGTAACAGAAGGGAAAGGGGCAGGGCACAACTATTGAAAGAATGACATAGCCCAAGAACACAGCATAAACAGATTAGTATCAAATTGGCCAAGATGGCAGACAAGTTGACTTTGATTAGACCTTGATCCTCAATCAGCAAGCTTAGTGACACACCCAAAGCTGCCATGACAGTTTCAAGGCACTGTCAAAACACCAAGGAGTGGGCAGTGGCCCAATTCCTGGAAATCTCCATCCTTTCCCAAATACAGTTGGAATAATCCTCCCTTTATATATCATGTGAAATTACCCAGCCTAAAAATCTAACCAGGCCACATTTCAAGGCTGCATTCTGTCTGTGAAGTGTGCTTTTCTCTGAATCTGAATAAATCCACTTCTTCATTTTAGTTTAGTCACTCAGTCGTGTCCAACTCTTTGCCACCCCATGGACACCAGACTTCCCTGCCCATCACCATCTCCCGGTGCTTACTCAAACTCATGTCCGTCCAGTTGGTGATGTCTTCCAACCATTTCATACTATGTTCCCCCCTTCTCCTCCTGCCTTCAATCTTTCCCAACATCTGGGTCTTTTCCAGTGAGTCACTTCTTCACATCGGGTGGCCAAAGAATTGGAACTTCAGCTTCAGCATCAGTCCTTTCAATGAATATTCAGGACTGATTTCCTTGAGGACTGACTGGTTGGATCTCCTTGATGCCCAAGGGACTCTCAAGGGTCTTCTCCAACACCACAGTTCAAGAGCATTAATTATTTAGCACTCAGCTTTCTTTATGGTCCGACTCTCACATCCATACATGACTACTGGAGAAACCATAGCTTTGCCTAGACAGGCCTTTGTTGGCAAAGTAATGTCTCTGCTTTTTAATATGCTGTCTAGGTTTGTTATAGCCTTTCTTCAAGGAACAAGTGTCTTTTAATTTCATGGCTGCAGTCACCATCTGCAGTGATTTTGGAGCCCAAGAAAATAGTCTGTCACTGTTTCCATTGTTTCCCCATCTATTTGTCATGAAGTGATGGGACTGGATGCCAAGATCTTAGTTTTTAGATTGTTGAGTTTTAAGCCAGCTTTTTTTGCTCTCCTCTTTCTCTTTCATCAAGGGGTTCTTTAGTTCCTCTTCGCTTTCTGCCATAACGGTGTTGTCATCTGAATGTCTGAGGTTCTTGACATTTCTCTCAGAAATCTTGATTCTGGTGTGTGCTTCTTCCAGTCCAGCATTTCGCATGAAGTACTCTGCATATAAATTAAACAAGCAGGGTGACAATATACAGCCTTGATGTACTCCTTTTCCAGTTTGGGGCCAATCTGCTGTTCCAATTTCGGTTCTGTTACTTCTTGACCTGCATACAGATTTCTCAGGAGGCAGGTCATGTTGTCTGGTATTCCCATCTCTTTAAGAATTTTCCACAGTTTGTTGTGATCCACATAGTCAAAGGCTTTAGAGTAGTCAGTGAAGCAGAAATAGATGTCCTTTGGGAATTCTTGCTTTTTTTTTATGATCCAACAGATGTTCGCAATTTGATCTCTGGTTCCTCTGCCTTTTCTAAATCCAGCTTGAACATCTGGAATTTCTCAGTTCACTTTCTGTTGAAGCGTAGCTTGGAGAATTTTGAGCATTACTTTGCTAGCATGTGAGATGAGTGCCATTGTATGGTAGTTTGAACATTCTTTGGTATTGCCTTTCTTTGGAATTAGAATGAAAAGTGACCTTTTCCAGTCCTGTGTTCACTGCTGAGTTTTACAGATTTGCTGGTGCATTGAGTGTGGCACTGTAACAGCAATATCTTTTAAGATTTGAAATAGCTCACCTGGAATTCCATCACCTCCACTAGCTTTGTTCGTAGTGGTGCTTCCTAAGGGCCACTTGACTTCACACTCCAGGATGTCTGGCTCTAGGGGAGTGATCATATCATCGTGCTTATCTGGGTCATCAAGATCTTTTTTGTATAGTTCTTGCACCTCTTCTTAATATCTTCTATTAGGTCCATACCGTTTCTGTCCTTTATTATGCCCATATTTGCATGAAATGTTCCCTTTGTATCTCTAATTTTCCTGATGTGATCTCTAGTCTTTCCCATTCTATTGTTTTCCTCTATTTCTTTGCAGTGATTATTTAGGAAGGCTTTCTTATCTTTCCTTGCTATTCTTTGGAAATCTGCATTTAGATGGATATATCTTTCCTTTTCTCTTTTGCCTTTCACTTCTCTTTTTTCTTAGTTATTTATAAGGCCTCCTCAGACAAACATTTTGCTTGTTTGCATTTCTTCTTCTTGGGAATGATTTTGATTACTGCCTCCTGTACAATGTCATGAACCTCTTTCCATAGTTCATCAGGCACTCTATCAGATCTAACCCCTTGAATCTATTTGTAACTTCCACTGTGTAATTTTATAAATCCACTTTTTACCAATCACTTTGTCTCTCACTGAATTCTTTCTGGGATGAGACATCAAGAACCTGAGCTTCATTAGGTCCTGAAACCAGGTACCATGTGTTTTGGCTGAGTTTGAGTCCCAGCCATTTGGGTTCAAGTCCCAAGCAGGGTTTTGGCTGGGCCCAAGTTCTGACCACATGCATTCGAGTCCCAAACTGGTTTTTGACTGGGTTTCAGTCCCAGTCATGTAGAGTTTTGGCTGGGTTCGATTTCAGCACTTGGGTTCATGTCCCAAACTGAGGTAAACGGTTTCAATAGCGTTACTTTTTTCTTCTACTTTCCTGAAATTTTCCAACTCCTTTCAATCGTCTTCTGTCATCTTAATGTTTCTTTCTTGAGAACTTTATTTGGTGTTCCTTCTTTTTTAAAAGACAGGGTATTTTTCCCTTTCACTTCCTTGAATTCTTAACTACATGTTTGGTCATACTTTGCCCCTATTTCATGGACATATTTTAGTCAGTGCTCTTCATCTACTGTTTGTTTACTTTTTTCTTCTTTTTTTTTCTTGTAACATATTTGCTCCATATAGGGTTCCTTAAAATTATTTGCTTCATTTTGAATTCTTCTTTTTAAATAATGTAATTCTTGGACCATCTATTTGTGAGAATATAAAAGGCACAGGGGCCAGGGAAGAGTTGTAAGTCAGCATTATTCAAGCCTCAGAAGAAGACTTGTGAGGTACATGATTTTGTGGTCACAGTGTGGTTTTCTCTTTTTCTTTTAGTACTCAACACGATTCTTGTCCTATTTGAAGAGCTCTTCTATATTGCAGGAACTGGAAGCTTGGGAATGGCTTTTGCCACCTGCTTAATATTTTTCAATAAAAGGCACTCACAAGAGATGAACGAGATGAAAAGGAAGTGTTATTCCTTCTTGGTAGTGGTTATAATATTTTGGCCTTTGGGAGAAGTATGGTTTAAATTCTCACCCAAATCATCCATCTTGATGATGCAGCCTACTGGGACTAGTGGTAATGTTTTCTACAGTTTCTTATATGAATTATATTAGCAATTTCTGATTTCCTGAGAAATAGTGGTAAACTGGGAGCTAGGGCTGCCTTCCTTGACCTTTGCTCCTCTGGTTCTCACCTATAATTGTAATCACTTAACTATAAGTGTGTTTTCTCCTTTCTTAACCAAACTATATGCATATTGTGATCCAATTGATGCTGTGTTTACCTTTATCACTGAGATCAGCATTTTAAATGCTTATTTCTTATCACTCCCGAATTTACTTCACCCTGCATTACAATTGTAAATATCATGTGTTTTCATATTTTCTTATTTAGTCTTGTCTTTTTTGCTACTTTACAATGTTTGTATAATTTAAGGAAGGCTCCACTTACTGCATAGTCTACATACTCCAGACTGATTATAAGCAAGGTCTGTAGATGGTTTTGTCTTTCAGGGTATGCCACTGACTTTGGAGACCTACTTATTCTATTGTCTTTGCATGTGATCTGTAGCACAAATATGCTCTGAGCATTTTTGCCATCACCATGGTCAAATACTCAGTGCTCAGGGAAACATTTCCTTGGATTAATTGTGTATATATAATGTGTCCTACAACTTTACTCAAGTCTTTACTTTTCAAAAAGTTTTATGATTTTCCTTATTTGCTTGCTTGTTATTCATATGTTTAAGAATCTTTTTGGACTGCAAGGAGATCAAACCAGTCATTCTTCAAGGAAATCAGTCCTGAATATTCATTGGAAGGACTGATGCTGAAGCTGAAACTCCAATATTTTGGTCACTTGATGCAAAGAACTGATTCCTTAAAAAAGACCCTAATGCTGGGAAAGATTGAAGGCGGGAGGAGAAGGGGACGACAGAGGATGAAATGATTGGAAGGCATCACCGACTTGATGGACATGAGTTTGAGCAAGCTCCAGGAGTTGGTGATGGACAGGGAAGCCTGGTGTGCTGCAGTCCATGATGTTGCAAACACTCGGACATTACTGAGTGACTGGACTTATCTGAACTGAAGAATCGTTTTGATTTATTAACATATTTTAAACAATCTTATTTCATATTTTGTATCTTATACTTCCAATGTATGATGTTCTCTTTCTCACTATTGTTTTTGCTACCTATTGATCATGATGCTTTATTGCCAAAATTATTTAATATGTTTTGCATGCATGATCAGCTTGTTTTCCTCAGAATTTTTTTCTGTGGAAAATTTTTGAGCACTGGGATGAAGGGGATTTCTCAAAAAAAAAAAAAAGTTTTTTCTTTTGTCAGGCTGAAACCACTATAAACTAAATTCTTGGTTTGGAAGTTTGACAGACAAATCAGTTAATGTGAGCTGAAGCTACTGACACGTATGAGGGCTGGTCATGGTTGTGAATTTTTAGGGAGTTTTCTCCTTATACTCGTCAAAATTCAAGATAGGTAATCTAATTTGTAGTCCTCCTTCTCATCTTTCTGTGTATTGAGAGGTTGGGGTGAGTTTAATTCTAGTTTACCCTTACAATGGGTAAACTTTGTTCTCTCAGTTTTATACGGGGTCTTCTATTGGATTTTTAGCACTTGAATTTTGCTTCATTTGAAATTCCCATATTCTGCAAATAAACATGATCTCATTAAATTCCCTTGAGAGTAAAGCCAGCTTTAGTGCTCTGGGTTTCTATCCTCACTCATTTCTTGGCCTGAATATTCTTTCATTTTCGGTAAGCTTATGACACTTATTTGGTAATACTTACTAACACTTAATTTTATTTCAGTAATTTTACTTGTTTTTATTTGAAGCTTTAGTCAGGTCATCTAATTCCCTGTGCTCATGAACTCCTCTTCTCTGAATTCTCTCATTCTCTCTTTCTACTTACATACAGTGAAATCCATATATTTTGAGTGTTTAGCTTGCATTAATATTTGAAAATATAAATACCTTTAAGAAAATTTCCTGGATATCTTGTCTTTATCAGTCTTTGATATCTTAGTATTAACCCTTTATTAATTTTCTTCTTTCCTGAGCTGAGTGTTCTATACTGAGGAAAAGGGAAATTCAACTGGTGGATGTTAAGTGTAGGCTACAGTAGAGCACCGAATCAGGTATTTCTGAATATTTAGAAGGTAATGTGTGGATCTTAATGCTTGTAGAAGGAGTGGTTAGAAAGAGGAATTAGGATTCCTTGACTCTACATTTTGTTTGCTGAGTGACTTTGAAAAAAAACTTCACTTCTTAACAAATTGAAGCTTCCCTGGTGGCTCAGATGGCAAAAGAATCTGCCTGTAATTCAGGAGACCTGGATTTGATCCCTCAGTCAGGAAGATCCCCTGAAGAAGGGAATGGCAACCCACTCTAGTATTCTTCCCTGGAGAATTCCATGGACAGAGAAGCCTGGCAGGCTACAGTCCATTGGGTCGCAAAGAATTGGATACAACTGAGCAACTAACACTTTCACTTTTTTCTTAACAAAGAAAAAAGATCAGGTGACTGGTGGCAGCTTAAAGGATATATTCACTAACAGCTTCATTCAACTACACAAAAGTAGAAATCAATAATTCCAATCCCTAAATCTTCCCAGACAGACTGCACAGCAGGCCATAGGAATTGTTTGTTCTCATGGAAACCTAGGGCCAGAGAGTCAAGAAATGGGGCGATTGCCATTGTTTTCTATTATAATGATAACCAATAATGATAATAAAAGCTGGACAATTAAGTGATTTCTATTATCTAAGAGCAATAAGGACTACTGTTTTTTATATGCTCAAGATATTTTGAGGTGATGTCATACATATTAGATTTAGACCATTACTGTCCCTTCTAATTCATAAGTGCATTTACTTCATGAGAAGTAAGGCCATCTTACCAAAAGTCTCTTTCCGACAAATACATCAAAATATTTTCTTTTCTTCAAGGGAAAGTCCTCTTTGAAGAGACGTGTTTTCATTGTGTTAACCCATTCTGTTCACTGGCAAGAGTAATGCAATAGTTTGCTGCATATTGATGAATATTGATTTATCTGATGAACAACCTAGTATCAGATATTAGCACATGGCAGAGAAAAGGGTCATATTGGAATAAAGCAAAGCAAACTTCTTCTAGAATCATACACATGCACAAATATTAGATTTCAAAGTCTTTTTAGTGATTTAATTCTAATCCTATTCTTGTATATCACAGATGGGAAAATTGAGCCTCTAATATTGAAAAGAAATCAGTCAAAGTTTACCTGGTCAGTGAAAATATTGGGACTAGACTCAGATTTCTGGGTTCCTACTCCATTATTCTTTATACTACTTCAAACTATTTTTATTTCAGGAGGATAGAGAAAGTTTGAGACATCATTGGACACAATTTGCGATCATAAGCAGCCAGAAAGCAGCATGAGGAAACAGTTTCTGAGAGTTATAGGTGGAGGTGGGGGGACATAACAATAAGAAATTGAAAATCATGTGAATTGCAAATCAAGTCTTAGTCCTTGGGATAACAATATCATAGGCTTGCTATAAGAACATGTTTGGCTGTCTCTTTGAAAGCCTAATAAAAGGAAATATTAAATGTTATTTTTTTCTGGGCTGTGGCCTTGAAGCAATGTGGCTTCTCTCCATGATTTAGTGTCCAATTATAAAATTTCCTTCAAATAATAAAGACTCCAGGTCTGTTTGTTCACTAAATAGTTGTTCCCTGCATACCAGGGATGCTTGTAATATGTAATGGCTGATTGGCATCTGTGTATATTTGGCATAAAGTTTTAGAGCTCCCATAAAATTGACTATGTCAGACTGCTATGTGTATTGTCCCCTCCCCCCCCAAAAAAACCCCAAAACCCTGTGATAGCAATGATGGTGGTGCTGCTGGGCACTGTTATGGTTTTTTATGCATTTCACAGTATGTTCATAAACACGCCTCTAATTGTTTCTTACAACAAACCTATAAGGTATGTGTATGTGTGTTCAGCCATGTCTGACTCTTTGCAACCCCATGGACTATAGACTGCCAAGCTCCTCTGTCTGTAGAATTCTCCAGGCAAGAATACTGGAGAATTTCCTCCTCCAGGGGATCTTCTCCACTTTGGGATCAAACCCATGTCTCCTGCATTGGTAGGTGGATTCTTTACCATAGGGCCACCTGGGAAACCCCATAAGATATGTTAAGATTAATCATAATGAGATTAAAAGACACACAAAAAATTAAAATTTGGCTGGGATTTTGTATCCCCAAATATAGTAAGTTCTTGAAAGCACAAAGAAGACACTGTGTAAAGGAGAACAGTGTATTTGTAAATTAGGCTTTGTGCATCTCTACCACCAAGCTAAACTGGTAAAATATGTTCATTCGCTTTTTCAACAACATTTAATGAGTGCCTTCAATGTGTTAATTTCTGGGGATACAAAGTGACTAAAAATAAACAGGACTTTTCTCCATGGAAACTGAAGTCTAGTGAGACAGAGAAGCATAAATAATTAAACAAATAACATAAATTGTGAGGAGTATTTTTAAGGAAATAGTGTGCTATGAAATTGTATACATGGTTGTGTTTAGTAGTATTTTGAATAAAGTGCTCAAGAAAGCTCTCCCTGATGAAATCTGAAAAATGAAAAGGAGTAAGCCACGGAAGGAATGGCGGAAAATACGTACAGTCCACAATTAAATGACTGAATTATCTGCACTTTGTTTACTGCTCAGGAAGCTATGACAAGACCAAGTCTCTACTTTCGTTTGGCACTCCAGAACTAGCCTCACTTTGTCCTCTGTTATGCCAGAATCATTTGAGCAGTGCACCCTCCTCAGAGTTCTGAGACCTGACCTGGGCCTCTTTGTTGCTTCAGTGTTCCCTTTTTGCTTTTACTGCTTATTTAACTAATTCCTTGTATTAGACTCTGTTGAAATACCTAATATAGTTTCTGTTTTTCTATGGAAGTATTTTTTATTCAGTGTCTTGATTGACTCGGTCATCAGATTTTTTGCATTCCCCTTAATTTTTAAGATTTTTGACACTGATCCAAATTCTATGCAACAAAAGAGGCCAAAAGAAGACTAAAAGGGCAAAAAAAAAAAAATTAAGTCTTTTAAGCCTTCATTTAATTTAATCTTCTGCAATTGGTCTTTTTTTAAAAACATGAGTTAATTAATTTTAATTGGAGGCTAATTACTTTAAGGTATTGTAGTGGTTTTTGCCATACATTGACATGAATCAGCCATGGGTGTACATGTGTTCAAGAAAGAGAAATACACGAAGGTCATTTTTGGGTGTGTTTTGGTCTATTCACAGCTTCTGTGAACTGTAGGTATACATATTAGAGGATTACAGAAGTGTTGAGATAGTAATCCTCTCAAATGCCTGACTCCCTGGGCAGTTCTTTCTGGCTACAAGGAACCTCAGATGCTTACTTTTTGTGTCAAAAATATTAACAATTTCTTCCTAGGTGTGCATTTACAGAAAGTAATTGGGAAGCATTGGTCTATTGCATTTCATGCAAATCCTCCTAAAACCTTTACATTTGGTGTTCCCTGAAACATATTCTGAGGAATAATGATCTCTCATGAGGTTATCAGGTGTTCCAATGAGGAAAAAAATATTCTTTGGAGAAGTAAATTTGGAAAGTTCTAGGTTAAATAGCAAACTAACCATAGATCCTGATTTGCCCAGGACATTTCCAGTATGTGCTTTTGACTCTATGTAGTTATTAGCAAATCCCCTTTGGCTCTCAAAAGTGGCCTAGTTTGTATGATTAATTACAGATCATCCTATTTTTGGGTCACAGAGCTTATGTAGCATTTTCAACACTTATTTGACTCTGGACCCTTTGTTTTCAATAAGTGTTTTATGGACTCCATGGAGAATACTTAGGAAAGAAACATTGTATTTGGATCTATTCAATCTCTATGACTGTAATTATCTTTAGGCAAAGTAAGAAGTATTTAATTTCATGAGGCCCATCCCTCTGTTTCTGGGCAGAACAGAGGAAATGTGACCTTATAATCCATAAGGCTTGTCCAGGACAGGCTTTCATGGCTTGGAGTCTGAAGCTGACTGATATGGGGGAACTCGAAGATGCTGTTAGTTTTAGGATAACATTCCCTTCTTTCTGTATTCTTGAAATTAGAGATTGGAACCATCAAAAGAGGAGAAAGAGAAGAAAAAGATGCTTCACATACAATCCCCATTCCCAGGATTTTCCTCCTGGTTTCTGTGTGTGTGTGTGTGTGTGTGTGTGTGTGTGTGTGTGCTTACTTGTATCCAACTCTTTGCCACCCCATAGACTATAGCCCACCAGGCTCCTCTGTCTATGAAGTTCTCCAGGCAAGAATACTGGAGTGGGTTGCCATTTCCTACTCAGGGCATCTTTCTGATCCAGGGATCAAACCCATGTCTCTTGCATCTCCTGTGGATTCTTTACCACTGTGCCACCTGGGAAACCCTGGATTCTATACTGAGTCTTTAATTGAAGTATAGTTGATATATAATATTGTGTATTATAAGTGTACAATATAGTAATTTGCAAATTTAATGGTTATGCTCCATTTATAGTTATTATAAAATATTAGCTATATTCCCTGTGTTATGCAATAAATCTTGTAGCTAATCTTATACATAGTAATTTGTACCTTTTAAATCCCTACCCTATCTTGCCTCTCCTCTCTTACCTCACCCCACTGGTAACCACTAGTTTGTTCTTTGTATCTGTGAATCTGTTTCTTTTTTATTATACAACTAGTTTGTTGTATTCTTTAGATTCCACATATAAGTGATATCATATAGTATTTGTCCTTCTCTGTCTGATTAATTTCACTTAGCATACCACCCTCCAAGTACATCCATATTGTTGCAAATGGCAAAATTGCATTCTTTTATGGCTGAGTAATATTCTGTTGTATATGTATATGTCACATCTTTATCCATTCATCTGTTGATGGACACTTGGGTTGTTTCTATCTGTTGCCTATTGTAAATAATGTGTCTATGAACATTGGGGTGCTTGTGTCTTTTCAATTAGTGTTTTTGTTTTTTTGCTATTTACCCAGGCATGAAATTTTTGGTCATATGGTAGTTCTATTTTTAGTCTTTTGTGAAACCTCTATACCATTTTCCATAGTAGCTATACCAAGTTACATTCCAACCAACAGTGTACAAGGGTGCCCTTTTCTCCATATCCTCACCAACATTTATTGTTTGTATTATTTTTGATGATAGCCATTCTGGCAGGTGTGAGATGATAACTCATTGTGATTTTGATTTGCTTTTCCCTGGTGATTAGTGATGTGGAGCATCTTTTCATGTGCTTTTCAGCCATCTGTATGTCTTTGGAGAAATGTTTATTCAGGTTTTCTGCCCATTTTTAAATTAGGTTTCTTTTTTTTTATATATTGAATTGTATGAGCTGTATATATATCTGGGATATTTACCCCTTATGAGTCATAGTGTTGAAAGTGAAAGTGTTAGTCACTCAGTTGTGTCTGACTTTTTGCCACCCCATGGACTGTAGCCCACCAGGCTCCTCTACCCATGGAATTTTCCAGACAAGAGTACTGGAGTGGGTTTCCATTTCCTTCTCCAGGGCATCTTCCAGATCCAGGGATTGAACCTGGGTTTTCCACATTGCAGGCAGACACTTTACCGTCTGAGCCACCAGGGAAGCCCAGTACTTACTTATAAGCTATATCATTTGCAAATATACAGAAAACGCTTTTAACAAAACTCAGTATTTATGATAAAACTTTCCAAAAAGTGGGCATAGAGGGAATATACCTCTCAGCCTCCCTGCTGCTCCCTTTGCCAAATCCTTCTACCACTCACAGTGAACCTTGATCCACATATTCAAAGCCATGGAGCTCTATGTGGAATAGAGAACTACTAGTTTATGTACTTATACTCTGAAGTGAAGTGAAATGAAAGTTGCTCGGTTGTGCCCAACTCTTTGTGATCCCATTGACTGTAGCCTGCTGTGGGATTCTCCAGGCAAGAATACTGGAACGAATTGCCATTCCCTTCTCCAGGGGATCTTCCCAACCCAGGGATCGAACCCAGGTCTCTTACATTGCAGGCGGGTTCTTTACTGTCTGAGCCACCAGGGAAGGTATAGATTGTAGTTAAACACACAAAATTAGGATCAGAAAAATGTAGATCTGAAATTTGCCTTTGCTTCTTTCTACCTGTTTGCATGCATACTAAGTTGCTTCAGTTGTGTGCAACTCTTTGTGACCCTTTGGACTGTAGCCCACCAGGCTCCTCTGTCCCTGGGATTCTCCAGGCAAAAATACTGAAGTATTGCTATGCTTTCCTCCAAGGTATCCCAACCCAGGGATCAAACCCATGTCTCTGGTCTCCTGCATCAGCAGGCAGGTTCTTTACCACTAGCGCCACCTGGGAAGACCTTCTACCTGAATAATAGTAATTTAAATAAATGTTCTGAGCATTGGTTTTTTCATCTATAAAATATGGGTAAGATTACCTTTTGGTAGGTTAGTTTGCAGGTTAGATTACATTGTGCTTATAAATTGACTGGCCTAGTTCCAAGCAAGTACCATATGACAGGTAACCAAAAATATTAGAAAGAAGTATAAGGTGAAGAGCTAGGTTTTGCAGTCATACAGACGTGGATTTAATTCTGATTTTGACCACAAACTGTATGACTCTGGGAAGTTTACTTAATCTCTTTAGGAAATACTTTCCTCATCTGTCAAAGTAGAATATTAATTGTTATAGGATTTTGTACAAGTATGAGATAAAGCCTGTCTAGCACAGTGCATAGGATTTAGAAAGTACTGCATTAATAGTATTATTTTTGCTTCTATTAATATTTATGCTTCTAATATAATTGATATTTGTGCTTCTACAGGGATTTGAAGATGAGAAAGAATTTAAGACACCAAAGAATGGTTGTATGGCATTGGAGTTATGTAGGTCCCATGACAGGTAAGTGGGATAAGAGGCCCTAACATAATTGGGCACTTTCATTGAAATAATTTCTTGTAAAATGAATGCTGTACAGGTGCATTGGTCATGAGGATCACCACAATGCAGTTGTGGTCAAAAATGTGGAACAAACTTCTTCAGTCTAAGTCCTGGGGTGGTGGTGGACAATTGACTTCAAAACAATAGTGAATTAGAGTAATTTATGAAATGAATTAAAAATTTTTATTTTTCATTAGAATATTAAAAATTATTAAAATATCAAAAAATAAAAATATTAAAAACAAAAGTAAACAAATGGGACCTAATTAAATTTAAAAGCTTTTGCACAATGAAGGAAACTACAAGCAAGATGAAAAGGCAGCCTTCAGAATGGGAGAAAATAATATCAAACGAAGCAACTGACAAAGAATTAATCTCAAAAATATACAAGCAGCTCAATACCAGAAAAATAAATAACCCAATCAAAAATAGGCCAAAGAACTGAACAGACATTTCTCCAAAGAAGACATACAGATGGCTAACAAACACATGAAAAGATGGTCAACATCACTCATTATCAGAGAAATGCAAATCAAAACCACAATGAGGTACTATCTCATGCTGGTCAGAATGGCTGCCATCAAAAATTCTACAAACAATATATGCTGAAGAGGGTGTGGAGAAAAGGGGACCCTCTTACACTGTTGGTGGGAATGCGAACTAGTACAGCCACTATGGAGAACAGTGTGGAGATTCCTTAAAAAACTGAAATTAGAACTGCCATATGACCCAGCAATCCCACTTCTGGGCTTATACACCGAGTAAACCAGAATTGAAAGGGATATATGTACACATGTACCCCAATGTTCATTGCAGCACTGTTTGCAATAGCTAGGACATGGAAGCAACCTAGATGTCCACTGGCAGATGAATGGATAAGGAAGTTGTGGTACATATACAGAATGGAATATTAACTCAGCTATGAAAAGAACATGTCTCAGTCAGTTCTAATGAGGTGGATGAAATTTGAGCCTACTATAGAGAGTGAAGTAAGCCAGAAAGGAAAACACCAATACAGTATATTAATGAATATATATGGAATTTAGAAAGATGGCAACAACGACCCTATATGCAAGGCAGCAAAAGAGACACAGATGTAAAGAACAGACTTTTGGACTATGTGGGAGAAGGCCAGGGTGGGACGATAAGAGAGAATAGCACTGAAACATGTATATTACCATATGTAAAATAGATGACCAGTGCAAGTTCGATGCATGAAGCAGGGCACTCAAAGCTAGTGCTCTGGGACAACACAGAGAGGGGATTGGGTAGGGAGGGAGATGGGAGGGTGTTCAGGATGGTGGGACACATGTGCATCTGTCGGGGAGTTTGTAATTTCCTTGGTTCTGTCTCATTGCAACAAAAATTTGAAATGATGGACCAGCATTACAGCCCTCAGATGGACCAGTGTTACAGCCCTGGAACAGACCAGTGTTACAGCTCCATATTACAATTCAGTTCTATTTAGAAAGTAAAGGAAAATACATCCTCGAGGCCTGAGGGCATGGCAACCCAAAAGATGCGAAGAGAAGAGAGGCCCCAGCCCAATTTTGGCTCTTTTTATGTTTTTCTTCTCCTTCTGGGCCTCCCCTATGTAAATTGGGCTAGCCAAGAGTGCTGTTTGTTTCACCTGAGGTTCTCACTCCAGTCCATTCCTTTGTTCTATTTTCAAGTGCTTTTCCCTTCCTTGTCTTTTAGCCACCACCATTCTGGACTCCCTTTTCCTATTATAACTACCTAACATTCCCTGCTCAAGAGATGGGAGGTCCAGTTCTTTGAGGATAGGGGCACTGAGGTCTGTCTGGCTACTTCCTGCTGAACTGGGACAGCGAGGGGCATTGGGCCTCCCCCTCTTGCTAGTCTCAGGCCTCAGAGTCCTTATAGCAGTGTCCATCTAAGGGTGAGTGATATTTTCTGTGGTTGGCTGTAGTTTTATATATCCTTGTTGAGCTGGCACTGCATGTTGTAGCTTGTTGACCTGGGCAGAGAGAAAACGGCTTAGACAATTAATAATACATGGAGCAATCATAAGCAGCATCAATATGGTGATAACAGGGATTAGTAGGTGCATTAGCCAACTCCAAATTTCTCATCACCAGAAGGATCACCCAAAGAGAGATTGTAGCTACCTCGAGAACTCTCCAGCTCATTCTTTGAGATCCTGTAGGGCCTGAATGTTTTTCTTGAGGACTGTGAGACTTTCTTTAACTTAGCTAGAGTTATTTACCCAGAAACAACATGTCTCATTCAAGATGGCTCAAGTCCCTCCTTGTTCAGGCATCAGGAGATCTATCTCCTGTCTGTTTTGGAGTACAACCCCTGCCAAGCTGTGTTGGCTCTTTAGAGCAGTCCTGAGAAATCTTACCCCCAGAAGCTTAATTTTGGGGGTGTTCATCAGAATGGCACTCATTTGTAGTTCTGAATAGGTATCTGAGATCTCCCAGGGGCTCACAGGTGTATTAAGTGTCCTCTTCTCTTTTCTTCCATGGCTTTACTCATGAGTAGTGAATCCAGGAGTCATGTTCTGGTACCTTGACTGCTGTAGGTGTAGAAACTATTACAGGGTAGGGGCCCTTCTATGTGGGCTGAACTTGAGCATTTGGGGACCCATATTTCCAGACTTTAATTAGGACTTGAGTCCCTGGGGCATATTATGGTGACTCTTTAGAATCTTTTGGGTCCTGGTTGACACCCCACAAGCATATATACTGCTGGAATTGCCTGATGACCATGATATAAGACTAGAGGGTCTGAGCCTCTGGATCTAGGAAGAGGTCATTGACATAAACAAAAGGTCTCCCATATTTTAATCTCATAAGAATTAAAACCAACCTGTTCCTTAAGGGCAATATGGGAGCTATTGGTAAAGCCTCCTTCCATCCCAGGGAGGTCTCCTGGGTTATCTTTTTTATCGCTGATTTTAAGAATTGGTTGGCTCTTTCTACTTTTCCTGAAGACTGAGGCCTCCAGGCACAATGGAGATAATAAGTAATATCCAATGCTTTAGAGACTCCTTGAGTGACCTTAGCAGTAAATGATGTCCGATTGTCACTTTGTAACGACCTGGGCAGACCAAATCTTGGAATGATTTCATGGAGCAGTTTTTTTTACCACCTCCTCAGCCTCCTTAGTCCAGGTGGAAAAGCCTTCAATCCATCCTGTAAATGTATCTATCATGACTAATAGGTATTTATACCCTTGAGAAACTGGCATCTGGGTGAAGTCCATCTGCCAGTCCTCTCCTGGGTAAGTCCCACATCATTGGACAGGCTGGGCCAGCTGGGGTCTTTGAGCTCCTAGGGGGTTGTTTAATTGGCAAGTGGGACAAGAGGAGACCACTTGCCTTATAGTTTTTTGGAGGCCTGTTCCTCTGAAAGATCTATCTAGTAATCTTTGGAGGCCTTTTCCCCCTAAATGAGTGGTGGCATGTAAGGAGTTAACCAACTTCCTTTGGAGGTTCCCAGGCAGAAAAAGGAGTCCCTCCTTTTGGAACCAACTCATATGATCTTCTTGAAAACCCTCACTGTTAGCTTTAAGAGTCTCACCTTTGGTATATGAAGGAATTTCTGGCAAATTAGGCTGTGGAACTAAGGTGGCACTCCCTATTAGGTCATTGTTCTGTAATGTTGCTCTCTTAACTGCCTGATCGGCTGCTTGGTTCCCTTGTGTCACTTCTGTGCTCCCTTTTTGGTGTCATTTACAGTGGGAGACTGAAACCTCAGTGGGTAGATGAACTGCCTCCAAAAGCCTAAGAATTTGGTCACCATATTTGATTGGGGACCCTCGGGTGGTCAAGTGGCCTCTTTCTTTCCAAATAGCAGCATGTGCATGTAGCACCAGAAAGGCATACTTGGAGTCAGTGTAAATGGCTACTCTTTTTCCTTTCCCCAGCTCTAAAGCTCGAGTCATGGCTATGAGCTCAGCTAATTGGGCTGAAGTACCTGGTGGCAAAGGTTTAGCCTTTATGGCCTCAAAATTGGAGAGTACTGCATATCTGGCTCTTCTTTTTCCACCCAAGACAAAGCTGCTTCCATCAGTGTACCAGATTTCCTCAGGATTGGTCAGAGGATCTTCTGACAATCCCTCTCGGGGTTTTGTCCAGTGCTCCAAGGTTTAGGCAAGAGTGAAGGGGGAGACAGCCCTGGGAGGTAGGCAGGATGGTGGCTGGGTTAAGAACCTCACAAAGGGATATAGTGAGGCCTGGATTTTCCATCAGCGCTATTTGATATCTGAGGATTCTTTGATCAGACATCCATAAACGGCCTCTCCCATTTAGGAGTTGTTTCACTTGGTGACTGGTAAAAAATAGTTTGCTCCCAAAAGAGAGTTTTAAAGCATCTTCTATCAGGATTGCAATAGCTGCAAGATTTCAAAGGCAGGGAGGCCAGCCTTGGGCAGTTGGGTTGAGCCTTTTGGATATATAAGCTACAGGCTACGGCTCGGGTTCCAATCTTTGAGTTAACACTCTAAAGGCCATTCCTTCTTTTTGGTGGACATAAAGATGGAATGCTTTTCCTGGGTCTGGCTACCTCAAGGCAGGTGCTTGAGTTAAGGCTTGTTTCAGTGTAGCCTCTGCCTTCTTTTGAGGAGTTCCCCACATCAGTGGGATTGAATCATCCCGTCCCTTCAAGCTTTCATATAAGGGCTGGGCAATTAGACCATAGTTGGATATCCAGATTCTACAATACCCAGTTAGCCCCAGGAAAGCTCGCAATTGTTTTCAAGTCATGGGGGAGGGCAACTGGAGGATTCCTTGTACCCAAACTGAAGAGAGCCTCCTGGACCTGTGTGTAATCTGAACTCCCAGGTAAGTGACCTTTGTCTTGACCATCTATGCCTTAGCACAGGAGATTTTATATCCCCTCTCTGCCAAAAAGTTTAGAACCTGAATTGCATGTTGTTGGACATTTTTCTCATCTGGAGAGCAGATTAGTAGGTCATCTACATATTGTAATATTTTCGTATTAGGTCTCAGGTTCAGATCTAGGCTAAGAGCCTGCCCAAACAGGTGGGGGTATCTCTGAACCCCTGAAGTAATACTGTCAAAGTCATCTGTTGGTGTTTTTCTCCTGGAGCCTCCCACTCGAAAGCAAAAAGATATTGGGATTCTTTAGCCAGTGGTATGCAAAATAATGCATCTTTGAGATCCAAGACTGTAAACCACTTGGCACTGGCTGGGATTTCTCCCAAGATTACATAGGGATTGGGTACTGTGGGGTGGAAGGGGACTACAGCTTCATTTATGATCCAGAGATCTTGAACCATTCACCAAGTCCCGTCCTTTTTCTTTACAGGGAGGATTGGGGTGTTACATGGTGAATTGATGGGGACCAATAGCCCAAGGCAAGGAATTTATTTATTAGAGGCTGTAGTCCTTCCCAAGCTTCTCTTCTGAGGGGATATTGTTTCTGGTTAGGAAACCGAGTGGGATCTTGGAGGACAATGATGACTGGTTCAGCTTGGTGGGCTTGTCCAAGAGTCCCCAGGTCCCACACCTGGGGGTTAATTTTGTTCTCCCATAGTTTTTGATCTTGCCCTATTGGAGAGTTTGTGATGGGTTCCTCAGTAGTAACCAAAAGCTGTAGGGCTCTAGGGGCTGAAAAGCTTCCCACCACAAGGGAGGTCCCCAGTTTAGTAAGCACATCTCTTCCCAATAAGGGAGTAGGGGCCACCAGAAACCGGTGGGAAAATATTTGTCCATCCCAGCAAAAAAAGAAGTGCTTGGGTGAATGTTTTAGTAATTGTTTTTTCTTGTAGCACCCAAAATGGTACATATTTGGGAGGAAAAGTCTCTGGAGTAGGAGTTCAGGACAGAGTAGGTAGCCCCTGTGTCAACCAAGAAATTCTCAGACCTACCTGTCACATCCAGTTGCACCCTTGGCTCCAACCCCGTGATGGTTATCTGTGACAGGTGGGCTGGCTGGAATAGAGCTGCTTCAGTCCTGTTGAACCATCATGAGGGAAGGCTTGGTGCTTGACCTTGAGGTTCTTAGGTCCTGAGGGCAGAGTGCTGCCCAACGTCCCAACTGATGGCATTTGTAGCAAACTGTTTTAGGAAACTTGTCACAGTTTGAACATTCTTAGTCCCAATGTACCGCCTGTCTACAGATTAGGCACTTGCCTCGTGCCTTGTCCTTCAAGGACTCAGGGTGTGCCATAGGGCTTCCCAGGAGGGTGGCCAACATCTGGGCATGCCTTATCTCTTTCCTTTTCTCCCTTTCCTAGGCCTTGACCTCCCTCTCCTGTTTTCTGTTACAAAAGGTATTGGTGGCTGTCTGGATCATCTCATCTAAAGAGGCATCAGGGTCCTGCTTCTGTAGCTGCTATAACTTTATCCTGATGTCTGATGCACATTGGGACAGGAATTTGTCCTTTAAAATCACCTGTCCTAGAGGCGGTCCTAAGATGGCAGAGGAATAGGATGGGGAGACCAATTTCTCCCCCACAAATTCATCAAAAGAACATTTGAACGCCAAACAAATTCCACAGAACAACTTCTGATTGCTGGTGGAGGACATCAGGCACCCAGAAAGGCAGCCCATGGTCTTCAAAAGGAGGTAGGACAAAATATAAAAGATAAAAAGACAGACAAGCCGAAGCAAGCACTAACAGACAAAAGAGGTAGGGACAGAGATCCATCCAGGGAAGGGGTCTTAAAAAAGAGAGAAGTTTCCAAACACCAGGAAACACTCTCTCCGGCAGGTCTGTGGCGAGCCTTGGAATCTCAGAGGGCAAAATAACTGGGAGGAAAAATAAATAAATAATTAAAACCCACAGATTACGTGCCTAACAGCAACTCCCAGGGGAGCAGCAGCCCAGACACTCGCATCCCCCACTAGCAAGCAGGGGAGGGACAGCGAGGAGCAAGCTTCATTGCTTAGGGTAAGAACCAGGCCTGAATGCCCTGAGGGTAATCTGAGGGAACTAGCTTGCGATAGCAACCCAGACTGTGGGATAGCTATCCTGCGATCACGCGAAAAGCCCTAACCTAAGACACCGCCAGGCACACTCACAGAACAAAGGACTGAACAGAGCTAACCGTCTGCGGACCGGCCCATCCCCCCACCAGAGACAGGCAGGCGAGGGCAGCCGGAGCTGGAAGGGGGCATTTGGCCCCAGAGAGGCATCTGATACCAAACTGCAAGCAGACTTCTCTGCTAACCAAGACTTCTTGGGACTCTGGATGAGCGACATCCGCCGGGAGGGTCGCAGTCAGAGACCAGCCCCTCAAAATAGACACACAGCACACCTAAGAAGGTGCGCTCATTGTACACCCAGAAAACCAAGCGGCTGGAATGGGGTAGGGGGTAAGCCACAGCCTCCAACTGGGGGCAAATTCGCGCACCAAGCACCTGGTCACCTGAGCTGCTCGGGCCTGGGATGGGTGCAAAACGCAGGCCCAACCAAGTCTGCGCCTTTGTGGAGTACCTGAGAACCTGAACCCAAGTGGCGTAGACCTTGGAAGTGCATGTAAACCAGAGCCTGCATCAGACAGTTCCCGGCAGAGCAACCTAGAGTCGGAGCAGTGTAGACTGGAAAGCACACACGCCATGAGCGGGGCAAACCCGTGTGGCTGAATCACTGTGAACACACGCCAGTGATATTTGTTCACAGTGTTCCTCCCTCCCCAAAGCACGACTGAACGAGCGAGCCTTAAAAAAAAAAAAAGCGAACACCACCGCGCCCCTTGTGGCAGGGCGGAAATTAGACACTGAAGAGACCAGCAAACAGAAGCTAAAATAAACAGAGGGAACCGCTTTGGAAGTGACAGGTGCAATAGATTAAAACCCTAGAGATAGCACCGACTGCATAGAAAGGGGTCTATAGACCTTGAGAAGTACAAGCCTGACCAAGGAACTATCTGAAGATGAACTGACCCCACACTGTCTGCAACAGCTCCAGAGAAAGTCTCAGATATATTTTTACTACTATCATTTTTTAAAATTAATAATAATAATAATTTTTTTAATTTTTTACTTTGTTTTATTTTTATTTTATTTTATTTTTTTTATTTTTAAGTCTCCATTACTCATTTAATTTTCATTTTTATAACCTACTATTACCTTGCAAAAAAAAAAAAGAAAGACCCTATTTTAAAAACAAACTTCACATATACACATTTTATAATTTCTGTGACTTTGTTTTCTTTTGTTTGTTTGTTTGGTTTGTTTTTTTTCTGTTTTTTGCTTGTTTTCTTTTTTTTTTTTTTTAAATCTTGTATTTTTGGGAATTTAACCTCTACTCGGGATTATTAATCTTTGCCTTTTGGTATTTGTTATCAACTTTGTAACTTTAAGAACCTAATCTTCAGTACCCATTTTTACTTGGGAGCAGGATCACTGGCCTGATTGCTCTCTCCCCCTTTTGACTCTCATTTTTCTCCACCAGGTCGCCTCTATCTCCCCCCGCCCCTTTTTCTTCTCTACCCAACTCTGTGAATCTCTTTGTATGTTCCAGGCTGTGGAGAACACTTAGGGAACTGATTACTGGCTGGATCTGTCTCTCTCCATTTGATTCCCCCTTTTATCCTCCTGGCCATCTCTGTCTCCTTCCTCCCTCTTTTCTTCTCTGTGTAACTCCGTGAACATCTCTGAGGGGTCCAGACTGTAGAGAGCACATAGGGAAGCGATTACTGGCTAGCTTGCTCTCTCCCCTTTTGACACCCCCTCTGCTCCTCCTGGTCACCTCTAACTCCCTTTTCCCTCTTCTCTTCTTCATGTAACTCTGTGTATCTCTCCGGGTGTCCCTCACTGTGGAGAAACTTTCCATCTTTAACCTAGATGTTTTATCATCAGTGCTGTATAGATGGAGAAGTCTTGATGCTACTGTAAGAATAAGACTGAAAACCAAAGGCAGGAGTCTTAAGTCCAAATCCTGAGAATAACAGAGAACTCCTAAATCAAGGGAACATTAAATGATAGGAGCTTATCAAATGCCTCCATACCTACACTGAAACCTAGCACCACCCAAGGGCCAACAAGCTCCAGAGCAAGACATATCATGCAAATTCTCCAGCAACACAGGAACATATCCCTGAGCCTCAATATACAGGCTGGCCAAAGTCACACCAAACCCACTGACATCTCAAAACTTATTACTGGACACTCCATTGCACTCCAGAGAGAAGAAATCCAGCTCCACCCACCAGAACAACGACACAAGCTTCCCTAACCAGAAAAACTTGACAAGCCACCTGTCCAACCCCACCCACAGTGAGGAATCTCCAAAATAAAGAGGAAAAAGCAATTGCCAGAATACAGAAAAGCCACCTCAAACACAGCAATATAAACAAGATGAAAAGGCAGAGAAATACCCAGCAGGTAAAGGAACAGGATAAATGCCCACCAAACCAAACAAAAGAGGAAGAGATAGGGAATCTACCTGATAAAGAATTCCGAATAATAATAGTGAAAATGATCCAAAATCTTGAAAGCAAATTGGAGTTACAGATAAATAGCCTGGAGACAAGGATCAAGAAGATGCAAGAAAGGTTAAACAAAGACTTAGAAGAAATAAAAAGGAGTCAATATATAACAAATAATGCAATAAATGAGATCAAAAACACTCTGGAGGGAACCAACAGTAGAATAATGTAGGCAGAAGATAGGATAAGTGAGGTAGAAGATAGAATGGTGGAAATAAATGAAACAGAGAGGAAAAAAGAAAAAAAAGAATGAAAAGAAATGAGGACAACCTCAGAGACCTCTGGGACAATGTTAAACACCCCAACATTTGAATCATAGGAGTCCCAGAAGAAGAGGACAAAAAGAACATGAGAACATATTTGAGGAGATAATAGTTGAAAACTTGCCTAAAATGGGGAAGGACATAATCATCCAAGTCCAAGAAACCCAGAGAGTCCTAAACAGGATAAATCTAAGGTGAAACACCCCAAGACACATAATAATCAAATTAACAAAGATCAAACACAAAGAACAAATATTAAAAGCAGCAAGGGAAAAACAACAAATAACACACAAGGGGATTCCCATAAGGATAACAGCTGATCTATCAGTAGAAACGCTTCAGGCCAGAAGGGAATGACAGGACATACTTAAAGTAATGAACGAGAATAACCTACAGCCCAGATTACTGTATCCATCAAGGATCTCATTCAAATATGAAGGAGAAATCAAAAGCTTTACAGACAAGCAAAAGCTAAGAGAATTCAGCACCAACAAACCAGCTCTCCAACAAATACTAAAGGATCTTCTCTTTACAGGAAACACAGAAAGGATGTATAAACTCGAACCCAAAACAATAAAGAAAATGGCAACAGGATCATACTTATCAATAATTACCTTAAATATAAATAAGTCGAATGGCCCAATGAAAAGACAAAAACTGGCTGAATGGATAAAAAAAACAAGACCGCTATAAATGCTGTCTACAAGAGACTCACCTCAAAACAAGGGACACATACAGACTGAAAGGGAAGGGCTGGAAAAAAATATTTCACGCAAACAGAGACCAAAAGAAAGCAGGAGTCGCAATACTCATATCAGATAAAATAGACTTTAAAATAAAGGCTGTGAAAAGGGGCAAAGAAGGACACTACATAATGATCAAAGGATCAATCCAAGAAGAAGGTATAACAATCATAAATATATATGCACCCAACATAGGAGCACCACAATATGTAAGACAAATGCTAACAAGTATGAAAGGGGAAATTAACAATAACACAATAATAGTGGTAAATTTTAATACCCCACTCACACCTATGGATAGATCAACTAAATGGAGAATTAACAAGGAAACACAAACTTTAAATGATACAATAGACCAGTTAGACCTAATTGATATCTATAGGACATTTCACCCAAAACAATCAATTTCACCTTTTTCTCAAGTGCACATGGAACCTTCTCCAGGATAGATCACATCCGGGGCCATAAATCTAGCCTTGGTAAATTAAAAAAAAATTGAAATCATTCCAAGCATCTTTTCTGACCACAATGCAGTAAGATTAGATGTCAATTACAGGAGAAAAACTTAAAAATTCCAACAAATGGAGGCTGAACAAAACGCTGCTGAACAACCAACAAATCACAGAAGAAATAAAAAAAGAAATCGAAATGTGCATAGAAACGAATGAAAATGAAAACACAACAACCCAAAACCTATGGGACACTGTAAAAGCAGTGCTAAGGGGAAAGTTCATAGCAATAGAGGCATACCTCAAGAAATAAGAAAAAAGTTAAATAAAAAACCTAGCTCTACACCTAAAGCAATTTGAAAAGGAAGAAATTATGAACCCCAGGGTTAGTAAAAGGAAAGAAATCTTAAAAATTAGGGCAGAAATAAATGCAAAAGAAGCAAAAGAGACCATAGCAAAAATTAACAAAACCAAAAGCTGGTTCTATGAGAAGGTAAATAAAATTGACAAACCATTAGCCAGACTCATCAAGAAACAAAGGGAGAAAAATCAAATCAACAAAATTAGAAATGAAAATGGAGAGATCACAACAGACAACACAGAAATACAAAGGATCATAAGAGACTATTATCAGCATCTATATGTAAATAAAATGGACAACTTGGAAGAAAAGGACAGATTCTTGGAAAAGTACAACTTTCCAAAATTGAACCAGGAAGAAATAGGAAAATCTCAACAGACCCATCACAAACACGGAAATTGAAAGTGTAATCAGAAATCTTTCAACAAACAAAAGTCCAGGACTAGATGGCTTCACAGCTGAATTCTACCAAAAATTTATAGAACTAAGACTTAGCCTACTCAAACTCTTCCAGAAAATTGCAACACAAGGTAAACTTCCAAACTCATTCTATGAGGCCACCTTCACCTTAATACCAAAAGCTGAAAAGGATACCACAAAGAAAGAAAACTATAGGTCAATAACACTGATGAACATAGATGCAAAAATCCTTAACAAAATTCTAGCAAACAGAACCCAACAACATATTAAAAACATCATACATCATGATCAAGTGGGCTTTATCTCAGGGATGCAAGGATTCTTCAATATCCACAAGTCAATCAATGTAATACACCACATTAACAAATTGAAAGATAAAAACCATATGATTATCTCAATAGATGCAGAGAAACCTTGGACAAAATTCTACATCCATTTATGATAAAAACCCTCCAGAAAGTAGGAATATAAGGACCATATCTCAACATAATAAAAGTTATATATGACAAACCTTCAGCAAGCATTATCCTCAATGGTGAAAAATTGAAAGCATTTCCCCTAAAGTCAGGAATAAGACAAGGGTGCCCACTCTCACCACTACTATTCAGTATAGTTGTGGAAGTTTTGGCCACAGTAATCAGAGCAGAAAAAGAAATAAAAGGAATCCAGATTGGAGAAGAAGAAGTAAAACTTTCACTGTTTGCAGATGACATGATCCTCTACATAGAAAACCCTAAAGACTCCACCAGAAAAGTACTAGAGCTAATCAATGAATATAGTAAAGTTGCAGGATATAAAATTAACACACAGAAATCCTTTGCATTCCTATACACTAATAATGAGAAAACAGAAAGAGAAATTAAGGAAACAATACCATTCACCATTGCAACGAAAAGAATAAAATACTTAGGAGTATATCTACCTAGAGAAACAAAAAACCTATATATAGAAAACTATAAAACACTGATGAAAGAAATCAAAGAGGACACAAATAGATGGAGAAATGTACCGTGTTCATGGATCGGAAGAATCAATATTGTGAAAATGAATATACTACCCAAAGCAATCTATAGATTCAATGCACTCCTTATCAAGCTACCAACGGTATTTTTCAGAGACCTAGAACAAACAATTTCACAATTTGTATGGAAATACAAAAAAACTTGATTAGTCAAAGCAATCTTGAGAAAGAAGAATGGAACTGGAGGAATCAACATGCCCGACTTTAGTCTCTACTACAAAGCCACAGTCATCAAGACAGTATGGTACTGGCACAAAGACAGAAATATAGATCAATGGAACAAAATAGAAAGCCCAGAGATAAATCTACGTACCTATGGACACCTTATCTTCAACAAAGGAGGTAAGAATATACAATGGAGAAAAGATAATCTCTTTAACAAGTCATGCTGGAAATACTGGTCAACCACTTGTAAAAGAATGAAACTAGAACACTTTCTAACACCATACACAAAAATAAACTCAAAATGGATTAAAGATCTAAATGTAAGACCAGAAACTATAAAACTCCTAGAGGAAAACATAGGCAAAACACTCTCCAACATAAACCACAACAGGATCCTCTATGACCCACCTCCCAGAATATTGGAAATAAAAGCAAAAATAAACAAATGGGACCTA
The DNA here is from genome assembly GCF_910594005.1 of Cervus elaphus. Taxonomy (NCBI): domain Eukaryota; kingdom Metazoa; phylum Chordata; class Mammalia; order Artiodactyla; family Cervidae; genus Cervus; species Cervus elaphus. The sequence goes on along the minus strand of NC_057848.1, from coordinate 37,971,103 downwards.
ATTAAAATTAAAAGCTTCTGCACAAGAAAGGAAACTATAAGCAAGGGGAAAAGACAGCCTTCAAAATGGGAGAAAATAATAGCAAACAAAGCAACAGACAAAGAATTAATCTCCAAGGTATACAAGCATCTCCTGCAGCTCAATTCCAGAAAAATAAACGACCCAATCAAAAAGTGGGCCAAAGAACTAAACAGACATTTCTCCAAAGAAGACATACAGATGGCTGACAAACACATGAAAAGATGCTCAACATCACTCATTATCAGAGAAATGCACATCAAAACCACAGTGAGGTACCACTTCGCGCCAGTCAGAATGGCTATCACCCAAAAGTCTACAAACAATAAATGCCAGAGAGTGTGTGGAGAAAAGGGAACCCTCTAACAATGTTGGTGGAAATGCAAACTAGTACAGCCACTATGGAGAACCATGTGGAGATTCCTTAACAAACTGGAAATAGAACTGCCATATGACCCAGCAATCCCACTGGTGGGCAAACACACTGAGGAAATCAGAATTGAAAGAGACATATGTACCCCAATGTTCATCACAGCACTGTTTATAACAGCCAGGACACGGAAGCAACCTAAATGTCCATCAGCAGACGAATGGATAAGAAAGCTGTGGTACATATAAACAATGGAATGTTACTCAACCATTAAAAAGAACACATTTGAATCAGTTCTAATGAGGTGGATGAAACTGGAGCCCATTATACAGAGTGAAGTAAGCCAGGAAGATAAACACCAATAAAGTATACTAACGCATATATATGGAATTTAGAAAGATGGTAATGAAAACCCTATATGCAAGACAGCAAAAGAGACACAGATGTATTGAACAGTCTTTTGGACTCTGTGGGAGAGGGCGAGGGTGGGATGATATGGGAGAATGGCATTGAAACATGTAAATTATCATATGTGAAACGAATCACCAGTCCAGTCTCAATGCATGAGACAGGGTGCTCAGGGTTGGTGCACTGGGATGATCCAGAGTGATAGGATGGGGAGGGAGGTGGGAGAGGGGTTCAGGATGGGGAACACATGTACACCCATGGAGGATTCAAGTCAATGCATGGCAAAACCATTACAATATTTTAAAGTAAACTAAATAAACAAAAACAAACAAAAAAAGAACAGGTTAAGTTGATTGGCTATGGGAAGTAAGAGAACAAGTCTAAAATAATCCTCAGACTTCTTTTGGGGTATATGGGAGATGCTGTTACTTTGAGAACACACTTGAGAAACAAAAGTGTAGGAGGAGGGGATAATGAAAATGAGAGAAAGGTGATGAGTATAATCTTGGTGAGATGGCATTTGAAATATACATACCCAATATTCATCTCAATACAGCTTAAGCTAGAGATCTGGATAGATAATCCAATAGAAATAAATAGAAGTATTTGTTTGAGATCCATCAGTAGATAGACTTTAAGATATTTCTGTGGATGAAGTAAACCAGGAAAAGTGTATTAGTGGTTGGAATGGACAGAATGTTAGGAAGAGTGAGAGTAAAGTAGAAAGTGAATGGAAAAGAGCAGACAGAAAGATGGAAGAAAACCAAAGAAAACTGATGTAGCATGCAAAGGATGAGAGAATTAGGAAAACATCTTCCATTGTTTCAAATGACACAGGAAGAGCTAGAGTTGGAAACATAGTTCTTAAAATTTGGTCCATGGGTACCTCAGTGTCTCTAAGAATATCAGTGGTTTTATGAAGTCAAAACTATTCCCATAATAATACTAATATTTTATTTGCTGTTTTCACCATGTGGTTACATGCTGCAAAATAATGGTGAGTAAAACTGCTGATTTGTTGTTGTTGTTCAGTCACTTGTTGTGTCTGACTCTTTGCAGCCCCACGGACTGCAGAACACCAGGCTGATAACCTTAGCATGAAGTCAAACTAGTGATACTGCATTGTAAAAGTAGTCCTTGTATTGCTTACCACCACATACTTTCGGGGGGAAAAAAGAGTTAATTTTACTTAAGAATGTCTTTGATGAAGCAGTAGAAACAAATATTAATTTTATGAAATTTTGACCCTTTTAATAATCCATGCGATGAAATGGAAGTATATAGAGCACTTCTGCTGCATATTGACATAAGATGGTTGCTTTGTGGAAAAGCACTTCAGCAATTGTTAGAATTGGAAGATAAACTAGCCTTTTTTCCCATGGAATAGCATTTTTATTTGAAAGAATGACTGCAAGACACACCAGGGTTGTTCATACTTGGATAATTGGCAGATATTTTCTCAAAGATGGATGAGTTGAATCTGTTGTGTCAAGCAAAAAAGAAATGGTATTTGCTACCATGATAAAACTTGAGCTTTCAGGTGAATATTGGAACTTTGGGGAACTTGTATCTGTAGGAAAGCGTGATACTTTCTCTATGTTTAGAGTGCTTTCTGATAAGATTGGTAGGGATTATTTATGCATGTGATTTTTGGTATTGTATTAGCATTTGAAAAATCTGTACAACTCAGTGAAATAATATTTTCCAAAATATCTACACTTGATGTTATTAAAGAAAGCATGGATAAAATATTCTTCAAAATGCAAGACAGATTAGTGGATTTTAATGTAACAGCATATGAAAAGTTCAGTGTTGTGGCTTCCGATTCCACATTGCAACTAAACTTAAGAAACTACCACTTACTGAATTTTAGTGTAGTGTCAAAAAAAAAAATAGTGTCCACTGTTATCTGATATAATAGCCAGGACATGGAAGCAACCTAGATGCCCATCAACAGACAAATGGATTAGAAAGCTGTGGTGCATATACACAGTGGAGTATTACTCAGCCATTAAAAAGAATACATTTGAGTCAGTTCTAATGAGGTGGATGAAACTGGAGCCTATTATACAGAGTGAGTTAAGCCAGAAAGAAAAACACCAATACAGTATACTAACACATATATATGGAATTTAGAAAGATGGTAATGATAACCCTGTATGTGAGATAGCAAGAGAGACACAGATGTATTGAACAGTCTTTTGGACTCTGTGGGAGAGGGCGAAGGTGGGATGATATGAGAGAATGACCCTGAAATATGTCAATTATCATATGTGATACGAATCGCCAGTCTAGGTTCCATGCATGATACAGGATGCTCGTGGCTGTTGCACTGGGATGACCCAGAGGGATGGGATGGGGACGGAGTTGGGAGGGGGGTACAGGATGGGGAACACATGTACACCCATGGCGGATTCAAGTTAATGTATGGCAAAACCAATACAATGTTGTAAAGTAAAATAAATAAATAATTAAAAAAAAAAAGCAGAAACATTAAAAAATATAATAATAAAAAAATAAAATAAAATAAAACCACCTGTCCCTTGTAAGAGTCTAAGTCCAGATTGGTAATCTTTTGGAGGGCCTCTTTTAGCCTTTCCAGAAAGGCAATGGGGTTCTCATTGATCTCCTGAGTTATTGCTTAGACACAGGTATAGCTGATTACTTTTTGCTGGGCTGCTTTCAGTCCTGCCTTCACACAGATCAGAAAATGATCCCTTTCCCAGATGCACTCAGAGTCATTATAATTCCAATTAGGATCTGAGGAGGGGACTGCAGTTTCCCCTATTGGGTATTTATTGCTTGACATATGAAGCCCTGTAGCATATCTTCAGTCTTCCTTTAAGACCCCAGCATGCTCAGGGTCAGATAAAGTTTGACTAAATATGACCTTGATGTCCTTCCACATCAAGTCAAAGGCCAAGGTAATGTGTTGGAATGTATCTATATATTTGCCTGGGTCATCTGTATAACTTCCCAGGTCTTGTTTGATCTTAGTTCTAAGAGGGAGAAGGGCTTATGGACCTGGGTTGGTCCGAATTCCCCTCCAGTGTCTACTAAGGGACATACTCAAGTTGCCTTTTGTGGAGGAGGTGCTCCTGGAAGTGGGGGCACGTTTGGATACAAGGAAGGTGCACCAGGCAGCTCAGAAGTCATGGAAGGTGAGCGCTCATGGTGGGAAGTTCCTTCTCTTGGATGTCTGTGCCTAACACCCTTTGCCTAGTAGGCTCACTTTTAGGGCATACCACAATCCCATACTTAAAGACAGAGTTCCTTCATATCTCTTAGAAGAAAATCTGGAAATAGGGAATCTCTGTCCATTTCCCTTGTCTTTTGCAGAATAATTCTAGCTGCAGGGCGGTATTGTAATTTAAACTCCCATCCTTGGGTCAGTGTTCCTTGTCCCCCAGAGGATACTCACACAGTGGCACTAAAGAATTTTAAGTGACTTCTCCTTAGAGTTAGAGGATTAAACAACTTTTAGTTATCAAGGATGCATCTCAAGGGTGTCTGTTGGGAAGTGGATTGGTTATTTCCCTTGTGAAAGACAGTGATAACAGTGAGGAAAAGAAAAAAAAAAAACTAATAGGCCTCCTTCAATTTCCGTGGGTAAACTTCCTTAGGGGTGAGTCTTTTTGAAGCTTATCCTACCCAGTACTGTTGCAACCTGAGAGCCACACATCCCCGTGTCAGGGTGCAGATCCCCAGGCAAGCTGAGGTGTGACAGCCTCCTGGAGATCAAATCCCCAGGTGGGTCGAGGCATGTTGACCTCCTGGGACCCCCAGACTGGAGTTGGGTGTCCCCAAGGTCTCCAGCATGACCAGTGCTGGGTAGCATTAAGGGATTGTAATCTTAACTCATTGCTTGTATTTTCACCACAGATGGGAATAGATATCATGATGTAAAGCAATCCAAGCCTGTTCCCTGAGACTAGGAACCTGGTGAAGCAGCCATAAGCCTTATCCTCTTACTGCTCTAAGGGAATGTAAGTCACTGATTTCCTACCCTAGTCCTCCATAAGAGTAGGTTAGGGTGTCTCCAATGTAAACATTTCATTGTCATAGTCCCACTTTAGGTAATAGCAGAAGTAATGACAAAGGAGTGGGTTATCTAGTCCTGTTAGTGGCATTAAGAGTATTTTACTAATTGGGGTGGAGCAATGTTGCCTACAAGGGGGCAGGGTCCTGGTTGTAGGAGTTAGTAAGTGGCTTAAGAACAAATTGATAAGAAGCAATAGACCAGATGTTCCATAAAAGTGGAGTGGAAATTTGATCCAGAGATATGTTTTTAACTTTAGGAGAAGGGTGGCAAGGGTTTGGGCCCAAATGGCCTGCAGGGCTAACTCCCAAAGTGGCAAACTTTATCCCTGGAAGCCCAATTTCCCTTGAAAGGATGCCAACAGATGAACTTCCAGCAGGCATTGTGTGTGCCTGTCATCTGCCTTAGCCAGTTCACTGAGAGATACTGTTGTTGCACATGTTGTAGGAAACATGGAAGATGAAGGCCTGAATATCTAGGGAGACTGGATATTATACAGTATTTCCCTCCCAAGGGCCAACTATGTTCTGGTTGTCCCTCCAGAAGATTGTAGAGGCGACATTGTGGGTCCGGATGGGGCTCAGGAAAAGAGCATCAAACAGGAGGGAAGGGGGCAGGGCACAACTTTTGAAGGAATGACATAGCTCAAGAACACAACATGAACTGATTAAAGTCAAATGGGTTGAAGATGACAAGTCAAATTCAACTAAACCTTGATCCCCAATCTGTAAACTAAATGACACACCCAGAGTTGGCAGGACAGTTCCAAGGCGTTGTCAAAAGACAGAGGAGTGTGTGGTTCCCCAATGGTTGGGATGATCCTCCCATTCATTAACATATGAATTCACCCAGATCACAAAAACTAGCCACACCACATTTCATGGCTGAAGCACTTGCCCTCTGTGATGGCCCACAACCTGTGGAGTGTGCTTCTCTCTGAAGCCAAACAAATCCACCTCTTACCTATCACTGTGTCTCTAACTGAATTTTTGCAATGAGACATCAGAGCCTGAGCTTCATTAGGTCCTGGAGCCAGGCACCATGTGTTTTGGCCAGGCTCAAGTCCCAGGAGATTTGATTTAGGTCATACCTGAATGGTCTAGTGGTTTTCCCTACTTTCTTCAATTTAAGTCTGAATTTGGCAATGAAGAGTTCATGATCTGAGCCACAGTCAGCTCCCGATCTTGTTTATGCTGACTGTATAGAGTTTCTCCATCTTTGGCTACAAAGAATATAATCAATCTGATTTTGGTGTTGACCATCTTGTGATGTCCATGTGTAGAGTCTTCTCTTGTGTTGTTGGGAGAGGGTGTTTGCTATGACCAGTGCGTTCTCTTGGCAAAACTCTATTAGCCTTTGCCTTGCTTCATTCCGTACTCCAAGGCCAAATTTGCCTGTTACTCTAGGTGTTTCTTGACTTCCTTCTTTTCCATTCCAGTCCCCTATAATGAAAAGGACATCTTTTTTTTGGGGTGTTCTAAAAGGTCTTGTAGGTCTTCATAGAACCATTCAACTTCAGCTTCTTCAGTGTTACTGGTTCGGGCATAGGCTTGGATTACTGTGATATTGAATGGTTTGCCTTGGAAATGAACAGAGATCATTCTGTCATTTTTGAGATCACATCCAAGTACTGCATTTCAGACTCTTTTGTTGACCATGATCACTACTCCATTTCTTCTAAGGGATGCCTGCCCACAGTAGTAGATATAATAGTCACCTGAGTTAAATTCACCCATTCCAGTCCATTTTAGTTTGCTGATTCCTAGAATGTCGACATTCACTCTTGCCATATCCTGTTTGACTACCTCCAATTTGCCTTGATTCAGGGACCTAACATTCCAGGTTCCTATGCAATATTGCTCTTTATAGCATCGGACCTTGCTTCTATCACCAGTCACATCCACAACTGGGTACTGTTTTTACTTTGGCTCCATCCCTTCATTTCTGCTTTATTGACTATGCCAAAGCCTTTGACTGTGTGGATCACAACAAACTGTGGAAAATTCTGAAAGAGATTGGAATACCAGACCACCTGACCTGCCTCTTGAAAAACCTATATGCAGGTCAGGAAGCAACAGTTAGAACTGGACATGGGACAACAGACTGGTTCCAAATAGGAAAAGGAGTACGTCAAGGCTGTATATTGTCACTCTGCTTATTTAACTTGTATGCAGAGTACATCATGAGAAACGCTGGGCTAGAAGAAGCACAAGCTGGAATCAAGGTTGCCGGGAGAAATATCAATAACCTCAGATATGCAGATGACACTACCCTTATGGCAGAAAGTGAAGAGGAACTAAAAAGCCTGTTGATGAAAGTGAAAGAGGAGAGTGAAAAAGTTGGCTTAAAGCTCAACATTCAGAAAACTAAGATCATGGCATCTGGTCCCATCGCTTCATGGGAAATAGATAGGGAGACAGTGGAAACAGTGTCAGACTTTATTTTGGGGGGGCTCCAAAATCACTGCAGATGGTGAGTGCAGCCATGAAATTAAAAGATGCTTACTCCTTGGAAAGAAAGTTATGATCAACCTAGATAGCATATTAAAAAGCAGAGACATTACTTTGCCAACAAAGGTCCGTCTAGTCAAGGTATGGTTTTTCCAGTGGTCATGTGTGGATGTGAGAGTTGGACTGTGAAGAAAACTGAGTGCTGAAAAACTGATTTTTTTTTAGATTCCTCAAAGAATTTATTTTTTTCCATTTATTTTTATTAGTTGGAGGCTAATTACTTTACAATATTGTAGTGGTTTTTGCCATACATTGACATGAAAAATTGATGCTTTTGAACTGTGGAGTTTGAGAAGACTCTTGAGAGTCCCTTGGACTGCAGGGAGATCCAACCAGTACATCCTAAAGGAATTCAGTCCTGTGTGTTCATTGGAAGGACTGATGCTGAAGCTGAAACTCCAATACTTTGGCCACCTCATGAGAAGAGTTGATTCACTGGAAAAGACCCTGATGCTGGGAGGGATTGGGGGCAGGAGGAGAAGGGGATGACAGAGGATGAGATGGCTGGATGGCATCACCGACTTGATGGACATGAGTTTGAGTAAACTCTGGGAGTTGGTGATGGACAGGGAGGCCTGGCATGCTGCGTTTCATGGGGTCGCAAAGAGTTGGACACGACTGAGCGGCTGAACTGAACTGAACTGAAGTCCCAGGATAGAGGAGCTGAAGGACCAGAGGAAAAAGGAGTGGACAAAACGTACTGAGGAATCCGTTTCATAATCTGCTGGAAAATCTGCTAAATACCTGACCTGTGCACAGTTTCCATTGGCCTGATCCTTGGCACAAAGAAGATTAAGGACAAAATGATACCCACCGGCTTGGGTAACAGCTACTAGAGCACAGAGCATAGTGGAGCCTTCAGGACACACTGGGGAGTAGCCTCTCAGGAGTCCCTCAGTTGCACCCACTGCCACCCGCCTGTCTGCAGGGGTTTCAAAGAAACAAGAAATGAGAGATTGTAAAGGAATTAAGATTTTGTTAGCCTTATGTGCTTCAACTCATAGAAACGAGGACCTCCTACCTTAACCAGAGGTTTTCTGGAATCTGAGACTGAGCTGTGTGAGGTTCTGCTGAGTTTGTTTGTTGCTGTCCCAGTTTCCAGTGTGCTGGGCATCTTGTCACTTCCCCTGTGCTGGGTTTTCTTTGTATTCAGCTTCCACCATGGGAGCTTTCACTGAGTTGGGCTCTTGCTATGCTTGGCCTCCTCCTTGTGGGGGCTGAGCCAAGATTCTTTCAGCCAGGTTATAACCGAGTCACACCACCATAGATGTCCGGGGAGTTTGTAATTTTCTTGGTTCTGTTTTGTCACAACAAAAATTTGAAGCGACGGACCAGTGTTACAGCCCTTGAATGGACCAGTGTTACAGCTCAGTTTTATTTAGAAAGTAAAGGAAAATACATCCTCGAGGCATGAGGGTATGACGACACAAAAGACGCAAAGAGAATAGAGTCCCCAGCCCAATTTTGGCTCCTTTTTCAATGTTTTTTCTCCCCCCCAGGCCTGCCCTATGTAAATTGGGCTAGCCAGGAGTGCTGTTTGTTTTACCTGAGGTTCTCACTCCAGTCCTCGGACCTTTGTTCTATTTTCCTTTTTTCTATTTTCATGGGCTTTTCCCTTCCTTGTCTTTTAGCCACCGTCATTCTGAACTCCTTTTTCCTATTCTAATTAACTAACACACCCATGGCTGATTCATGTTGATGTGTGGCAACAATCACCACAATATTGTAAAGTAATTAGCCTCTAATTAAAATCAATCAATTAATTAAAAAATAATATGTAAGGCCTAAGGCTAGCCCCAACTGACAGTTTATTATCTCTGAACATTTTTTAGTTTCACTAATAACACTAATAGACACTAATAACACTACAGTCACTAAAAGACACTCACTGGAAAAAAAAAAAAAGTGGAATAATCTCTTTCAATCTAAGTCTTGGGGTGAGGGTGGACAACTGATTCCAAGACAATAATGAATTTATGAAAATTCAAATTTTTTGTTTTCTCAATTAGAATATTAAAAATTATGACACAAAAATAAACTGTTTCCATTGAATTCACTATCTTCTATAAACAGAAAGTGTGAGTTTCCTTGTGAACTATACTCTTGGTGACCCCAACTGAAATACTTACTGACTTGGGCAATTTTTGTTACTGCTTATGAGCCAATTGTGTCCTTTTGGTGAACTGACTCTTGCACCTCAATTCGTGAGTGGTTTAAGCTGTAAGAATCTCTCCTTAACCCTGTAAATTAATCATTCAGCACTCAGGACAAAGGCAACACTGGTTAAGAAAATGGAAATTAACTGCCAGAAAAATTTGATCACATTGAAAACTTACTTCTGTGAGAAATTATGGACTTTTCCCCTGAATGATTTTTCTGTAATTTAATCTGATTATGTAACTCTCCTGCTTAAACTTTTTAATGTGTTACTATTTCTGTCATGATAAAGATCAATTCCCTTGCAAGAGGTACAAGACACTTAGTGATCTGGCCTCTCATTAGTTCTTTACTGTGTTGCTTATCTCTAAGTACATACCTTTTTTCACCCCACCCCCACCCTCCCATTCCTTTGGTTCTTCTTGCCTCCAACAACAGCCTTCTCTCTTTGTCTTTCAACCACACTAAACTATTTGTAGTTTCTAAATCATGGCATGATCTCTCTTGCCTCTAATCCTTACAATTTACTATCCTCTGCCTGCCACACCCTTTAACTACTCCTGGTTTGGCTGGACTGGCTGATTACTACTTGTTCTTTATGAGATTAAATGTCATTTCCTACAAAAAGCCTTATATAAGGAAAGAAAATATCCTTTTTTTCCCAAATAAAAAAGTATACTTTAACATTTAATATGCTTTTAGAAATGCTTCTCTTCCCCTACCGATTCTAACACTTCTTCCCTGTTTCTCTTAGCATCACCCATCTGGTTGCAAATCACTGGTATAGGTAATACAATTTTCCTTAAAGAAGAAATCAAGGAGATTGCCAAGAAACCAATTTGTGGTTAAATGGCATCCTTCCCTAGGGATTTAGAAAGAATAAAGGCAGAAGAAAAGAATGCTCCTCACTTACAAACTGCCAAGCCTGAGTTGCATTCCTGGCTCCTCAAATAAGTAGTTTTGTTGATTTAGGCATTTCAGAAACTTTTCTGGGTCTTTTCCCCTCATTTTTAAAATGAGAAGATTCAACTAGGTTAACATTTCTTGGTGTGTATTGCAGTAATATTTTGCTAGTTGTTACAAAAAACGGTTGGTTGAAGCTAGATATATTTGGGATGCTCTAAGCAAAGTTATGGAGGAGGAAATGGCAACCCACTCCAGTGTTCTTGCCTGGAGAATCCCAGGGACGGGGGAGCCTGGTGGGCTGCCGTCTATGGGGTCGCACAGAGTCGGACACGAGTGAAGCGACTTAGCAGCAGCAGCAACAGCAGCAAGCAAAGTTAAATAGGTTTCTATGGATTATCAAATCCTGTAACATGTTAATGTCCTCTAGGGTTCTCTGGAGAAGACTTTAGTTTGAACTGTTTTATTTTACATGTATTATGCAAGAAATCCGTTTGATTGGAAATCTGTTGTAGAATCCATATTTCTGTATAATACAGCTGGACTAAATGATCCCTCAGAGGCCTTTTCTATTCTTACATATTTTGATTCTTTGAATGAAATTGACCTTTTCCCTGTATGTCTTGTTTATACTCTTTTCCAAAGCAGCCTTAAGCATTCATCTCTGATTCATTGATAATCTGACTATTGACACACCCTATGGAGCTGGTGGTGTATGACTGTGATTCAATTTCTTGTGCCTTTTCAAATGACTCTATATTGCTGGAATGCACGATTTAGAGAATGGTGACTAGCTTCAACTAGTTGCTTTTCTATGTAAAAGAGGCTTAGGGGCATTCTGTGTTTGTCATTAGTTATGCAATCTAAGGGGTCATGTTGAAAAACTTTCTGGAGAATATATCTTGGGAAAACACCTACAGAAATATGGAAATTTTGACAATGCTCCTATTACATCAAGGCTGTGTGTTCCTTTTCTGGATTTGGAATGATTAGTTAGGACAGAACAAAATGGGACAGACTTTCCTCTCAAACAGTGGGCTTCTTGTGTTCTGTTGAAGGATTACAGCTGAGGTAGCTCTTGAAATGTCAAGAATGTGAAAGAAGACATTCTCATGTTTGAAGGGGAATTAGACCTTGGGAAGGTCTCTTACAGATTTAAGATGGGATCTACAGTGATGTAGTCTGCTCATTCTGAATTTTAATTGCATCTTTAGAATCTCTTTTCTGGAGATTAACCTCCAGAGATCTAATTTAGAACTGAACAAATAATATTTGGGGTTTTTTTCCTTTAGTCATTAATAGACCTTTATTTTTCACTTTATTGTGCCCTTCAAAAGCCAAGAAATTGAGTCCATGAAGAAATGAGATATTGGACTGAAATTTTACAAATAAGGTAGATGACTGAGAGTAGGTAATGAAAAACATGGCTTGGATGTGTATGGTAATATATATGTGTGACACTTCATATACCTAGCAGAGAAAGAAAAACTTGGTTAATTGCTAGGAAGGGAAAAGCACTGAAATATCAAATCAGGGAAAAAGTAAAAGCTACTCTTTTCCCCTGACACTCTCTCTTCTCTTCTATCATAGGGATACAACTAACACCTACCAGGGTTGAGGGGAAAGATAAAATTAATAGAATACAGTCCCTATCCTTAAGTGGTTGTTAGTTCAGTGGAGTAGACAAGTAAGTAAGTAATTACAATTCCCTGTAAAATTAAATATAATAGAATTGTAGAAATAAGGACTAGGTACTATAGAATGTTTTCCTGGTTAGTTCTTTGATTTCTTGTTTCAGAAATCATTTCTTTTTCTAAGGTAATATAAATATTCTTTTTATATTTCCTTCAAAAAGTTTTAAAGTTTTCTCTTTCACATTTAAGCTTGAATCCATCTTGAATTAAATATTCTGTATGATGTAATATAGGACTTCAGCTTCATTTTTTTCTAAATGGGTAACAAGTTTATCTCAGTATATCTTACTGAACCATCAGTCCTTTCCCCACTAATTTACAATGAGCTCTGACATATATTGATTCCATATCTGAATGATTATTTTCGGTCTCCCTATTTTGTCCTGCAGTACATTGTTGAATGGAAGCAGTAATAGTGGATATCATTGTTTTCTTCTTAATTTTAAAGAAATGACAAATTTCAAATTTTTAACTATTGAGAATATTTACTCTATTTTTTGGTTTTACTCTTTATCAGGTTAATAAAATTTCATATTATCCCTCACTGATTAAGATTTTAAAATTTGAATGTATATTGAATTTTGTTAAAAACTTTGTGCCTATTGAGATCATTATGTACATTTTCTCTTTTACTCTGCTAGAAGTTGAATTATGCCTATGGATTTGATCATGTTAAATCAGCCTTATTCTCCTGAGACCAACCTAATTTTAATAATGCATTACTTTTATGCACCACTAGTTTCAGTTTGCTTTCTAAAATATATATATTTTTGCATCTATGATCATGAGTGAGATTTGCCTATAGATTCTCTTACTCATCTCTTACTAATATTGTTATTTTAAAATCTAAAATAAAGCAATACTTTGTTCTCTTTTTTTCTAGTCTCTGAAAGATTTTAACTAATCTTCCACTTCTAAGGCTGCTGTTTTTGTAGATATCCACCTCTTTAATTAGTTTTAACCAAGTTTTAAACATGTCTGAACATTTAAAATATACTAATATAATTTATAGAAGATTTATGTATGCCCATTAAAGGGTGTAATTCAGTTATTTTTAGTATATTTACACAGTATGTAAGTATCATATAATCTAACTTTAGCACATTCCATCACTCCAAAAATAACCTTGTAACTGTTAGTAATCATTCCCCTTTCTCTCTTCAACCTCTTCTTCAGCTCCAAGCAACCACTGATCTATATTCTGTATCTCTATACGTTTGCTTATCATAGGCATTTCATAAGAATGGAATCATCCAGTATGTGGCCTTTGGTCTCTGGCTTCTTTTACTTTGCATAACACTTCCAAGGTTCATCAATGTTGTGGCATGAATCTGTACTTCATTACTTTTTATGGATGAATAGTATTCCAGTGTGTGAATATATCACATTTTGTTTATCCATCCATTCATTGATGGACTTTTTTTTTTTCCACTCTTTATTTTGAATAATGTTTGTTATGTTAATAATATGTTTATTAGCTTATTATGAATAATAATGCTATGAACATTTATGAGCAAGCTTTCGTTTTAAAGCCTGTTTTTGGTTCTCTTGACTATACACTTAGTAGTAGAATTGCTCCCTCATATAGTAATGCTGTGTCTAAATTTTACCAAGTTAGAGGGGTGGGACATGGGAAGAAGGTTCAAGGGGAAGGGGACACATGTACAGCTATGGGTGATTTATGTTGATGTATGGCAGAAACAAGCACAATACTGTAAAGCAATTATCCTTCAATTAAAAATAATGCATTTATATAAACATGAGATAAAATAACTAAATGTGAGGGGAAAAAAGAAACTGCCAAACTCTATTCCAAAATAGCTGCACCACTTTATGTTCTCCCAGCAATGGATGAGGGTTTTATTCTCTTCACATTCTCACCAGCAATTGTTGGTCTTTTTGATTCTAACAATCTGTCTTTCTGATTCTAACTATCTTAGTGGTTGTGGAGTGGTTTGCTTTCAAGTGTTTTACATATTAAAATGTTTAAATAGCATGTATCAAGTGAAAAATGCAAACTACTTTAAGTTGAAATGATTCAGAGTACATTATTACTTTAGTTTCTGGGCACTGAAACTTGTACAGTGCTATAAGCAAACAAGGGGAAAAACCTACCTAAATAAAGTACAGTAAATGTGTATTTTTAAAACCCCCCTCATTTTCTGTCTGAAGTGACATCACCCAACATTTTGTACTTTAAGGAGTCACGGTTCTCTTTTTTTAAATGAGTTATTTGAGCATGTTTTTCACTGCTGTCTGAAGATTTTGTAATTGAGTAGCAGTGAATATATACAATATGCACAATGTTTCAACTGCAAACTGTGAACAGTTGATTATGTAAAAACTGCTTAACAAAACTTGTTTTTCAAATACAAAAAAAAAAGAAAAAAAAAGACATTTCCCTAATGTCTAATGATGTTGAACATGTCTTCAAGTCTTGCTGGCCATTTGTATATCTTTTTGGAGAAATGTCTATATGAGTATTTTGCTCAAGTTTATATTTAATTATTTATTTCACAGGAAGTGTAAAATACATATTTTACATACTTTTACATATTATTTACATATTCTCCTATATACTGATAAGTATATAACCAAGAGAGTTGAAAATAGGTGTTAAAAAAAACATCTATTTGTCTCATCTTTGATTTCTTTCATCAGTGTTTTATAGTTTTCTATATATAGGTCTTCTGTTTCTTTAGGTAGATTTATTCCTAAGTATTATATCTTTTTCATTGCAATGGTGAATGGAATTGTTTCCTTAATTTCTCTTTCTGTTTTCTCATTATTAGTGTATAGAAATACAAGATGACACACATAGGTGAAATACCATGTTCATGTATCAAAAGAATCCATATAGTGAAAATGAGTATACTACCCAAAGCAATCTACAGATTCAATGCAATTCCTATCAAGCTACCAATGGTATTTTTCAGAGAACTAGAACAAATAATTTCACAATTTGTATGGAAATACAAAAAACCTTGATTAGCCAACACAATCTTGAGAAAGAAGAATGGAACTGGAGGAATCATCCTGCCTGACTTCAGGCTATACTACAAAGCTACAGTCATCAAGACAGTATGGTACTGGCACAAAGACAGAAATATAGATTAATGGAACAAAATAGAAAGCCCAGAGATAAATCCATACACCTTATCTTTGACAAAGGATGCAAGAATAAAGAATATACAGTGGAGCAAAGATCATCTCTTTAACAAGTGGTGCTGGGAAAACTGGTCAACCACTTGTAAAAGAATGAAACTAGAACACTTTCTAACACTATACACAAAAATAAACTCAAAATGGATTAGAGATCTAAACATAAGACCAGAAACTATGAAACTCCTAGAGGAAAACATAGGCAAAACACTCTGACAAAAATCACAGGAGGATCCTCTATGACCCACCTCCCAGAATAATGGAAATAAAAGCAAAAATTAACAAATGGGTCCTAATGAAATTTAAAAGCTTTTGCACAACGAAGGAAACTATAAACAAGGTGAAAAGACAGCCTTCAAAATGGGAGAAATAATAGCAAACAAAGCAACTGACAAAGAATTAATCTCAAAAATATACAAGCAGCTCCTGCAGCTCAATTCCAGAAAAATAAATGACCCAATAAAAAAATGGGCCAAAGAACCGAACAGACATTTCTCCAAAGAAGACATACAGATGGCAAACAAACACATGAAAATACGCTCAACATCACTCATTATTAGAGAAATGCAAATCAAAACCACAATGAGGTACCATCTCACACCAGTCAGAATGGCTGCCATCAAAAAGTCTACAAACAATAAATGCTGGAGAGGGTTTGGAGAAAAGGGAACCCTCTTACACTGTTGGTGGGAATGCAAACTAGTACAGCCACTATGGAGAACAGTGTAGAGATTCCTTAAAAAAAAATGGAAATAGAACAGCCATATGACCTAGAAATCCCACTGCTGGGCATACACAACGAGGAAACGAGAATTGAATGAGACACGTGTACTCCAGTGTTCATTGCAACACTTTACAATAGCTAGGACATGGAAGCAACCTAGATGTCCATCAGGAGATGAATGGATAAGAAAGCTGTGGTGCATATACACAATGGAATATTACTCGGCTATTAAAAAGAATGTATTTGAATCAGTTCTAATGAGGTGGATGAAATTGGAGCCTATTATACAGAGTGAAGTAAGTCATAAAGAAAAATACCAATATAGTATATTAACACATCTTTATGGAATTTAGAAAGATGGTAATGATGACCCTATATGTGAGATAGCAAAAGAGACACAGATGTAAAGAACAGACTTTTGGACTCTGTGGGAGAAGGTGAGGGCGGGATGATTTGAGAGAATAGTATTGAAACATATATATTACCATATGTGAAATAGATCACCAGTCCAAGTTCTAAGCATGAAACAGGGTGCTCAGGCCCAGTGCCCTGGGATGACCCTGAGGGATGGGATGGGGAGGGAGGTGGGATGGGGTCAGGATGGGGAACACATGTACAACCATGGCTGATTCATGTGAATGTATGGCAAAAACCACTTCAATATTGTAAAATAATTTGCCTCCAATTAAAATAAATAAATTTTCAAGAATGCCTATCAAAAAAGCACTTATAAGGTGTATGATTTGTAATAATTTCTTCCTAATCTATAGGCTGTCTTTTCACTGTCTAGACAGTCCTTTGAAGCACAAATGATTTTAATGTTGATGAAGTCAAATTATCATTCACTTAACACTTGTGATTTTGGTGTCATATCTAAGGTCATGAAGATTCACTCCAGTGTTTCATTCTAAGAAACTGAAAACTTTTTATTAGAAATGGCATCACAGGTGGCTCTGTCGTAAAAGAATCTAATTCAGGAGATGCAGTTTCAATCCCTGGGTTGGGAAGATCCCCTGGAGAAGGAAATGGCAATCCACTCCAGTATTCTTGCCTGGGAAACCCCGTCAACAGAGGAGCCTGTTTACCCCATAGTCCATGGGGTAAAAATAGAGTTGGACATGACTTAGCAACTAAACAACAATAACTACTTTTTGTAATATTAATTTTACTATAGCAATTTTCTTTTTATTGATGTGTTTACCTGCTGTATCTTATTCCATCTTTTTACTTTTACTTACCTATATTTTTAAAATGATTTTCCAAAAAGTAACATGTAGGTGTTGGAAATACTTATCTTTTAATTGTAGCTTGTACTCTATTTTTGTGGAATGTATTTACTGATATATTTTAGCTTGAATTTAATACCTTGCTATTTGCTTTCTTTTCTTGCCACAGTTTATGTCTCCTTTTCTTTCTTTTGTGCATTATTTTGTATTGATTACTTAGCCTTTTGATGAAAGTGAAAAAGGAGAGTGAAAAAGTTGGCTTAAAGCTCAACATTCAGAAAACTAAGATCATGGCATCTAGTCCCATCACTTCATGGAAAATAGATGGGGAAACTGTGGAAATAGTAGCCGACTTTATTTTTCTGGGCTCCAAAATCACTGCAGATGGTGACTGCAGCCATGAAATTAAAAGACGCCTGCTCCTTGGAAGGAAAGTTATGACCAACCTAGACAACATATTAAAAAGCAGAGACATTACTTTGTCCACAAAGTCAGTCTAGTCAAGGCTATGGTTTTTCAAGTAGTCATGTATGGATATGAGAGTTGGACTATAAAGAAAGCTGAGCACTGAAGAATTGATGCTTTTGAACTGTGGAGTTGGAGAAGACTCTTGAGAGTCCCTTGGACTGCAGGGAGATCCAACCAGTTCCTCCTAAAGGAAATCAGTCCTGGGTGTTCATTGGAAGGACTGATGTTGAAGCTGAAACTCCAATACTTTGGCCACTTGATGCGAAGAGCTGACTCATTTGAAAAGACCCTGATGCTGGGAAAGATTGAGGGCAGGAGGAAAGGGGGATGATAGAGGATGAGATGGTTGGATGGCATCACTGACTCAATGGTCATGGGTTTGGGTGGATTCCAGGAGTTGGTGATGGACAGGGAGGCCTGGCATGCTGAGGTTCATGGGGTCACAAAGAACTGGACACGACTGAGCGACTGAACTGAACTGAACTGATCATATCATATTTTCCCATATTAACTTTACACTTAAATATTCTTGCAATATTCAGAGTGATTACCATAGGTGTTGTAAGGTGTATCTCTGATATCAATATGCTATATAAATTAGTACTGTTACCTCTTATTGGACAATTCAATGACCATATAATTTTATTAACTTCATTTTACCATCTCTCTGTTTTATATGTTATTTTTATCGTGAATATTAATCTCTGTATTTTTAAACTACTCAATACATTATTAATAATAATCAGTACTAATTTTGATGTGGCCACATATTTTCCCTTTTGTTATTCCATATTCTTTCATTCATCTTCAAATTTCATCTTTTTTTTTCCTGCCTGAATATCCTCCTTTAGTAGTTTTTCAACTCTATGTCTGCTGTTGACAGACTTTCTTAGTTTTGTTTGTTTTTTTTTTTTTTTTGCTCTAAAAATGTGTCTCCTTCTAAATGAATATTTTTGTTAAGGTATAGTGCTATAATCTTCTCATTTTCTTTTTTGGTAGTTAGAAATTATGTCACTGTTTTCTAGCTTTAATTTTTAATATAAGAAGTAATTTTTGAATTTTTTTGTTGCTTTGTGAAAAATGAAATCATTTTTTTCCCTAGCTGCTTTTAAGTTTTTCTTCATCTTTGTTTTTTAGGCATTTTACTATGATGTACCTAGGAGAGATACCTAGTACCTAGAAGTGGTGATGTTATTACTTATCCTGACTGAAGTTTGTAGGTTATGAATCTGTAGCTTGATGTTTTTCTTAAGTTTTGGGAAATTATCTGCCATTATCTCTACCAATAGTGTGTTTTTTCCATTCTCTCTCTTAGCATCTTTGGAGATTCCAATAATATACACAGTCTTTTCACTGCATCCTTAATGGGCATTTAGAATACAGAGTTGTCTTATACTAAATTCCTCTGAACTATTTTAATTGACAATCAATTTCTAAGACTACAGTTATCACTCTTATGGTTAATGTAGAAGATGGCCATGAAGCACAGAGTGGAGATAAAGAGTATAGTTATAAAACTATAACTAATCCTATTTTTGATGATTTTTATGGTCAAATGTTTTTGAAAATTATTTTTGAAATTTATTCTTTTCCTGACTTCCTTTTCTCCTCTCACTTTATAAATATGGGTATTCCCCAAAGTTCTATTTTTTATTTTAGTCTTCTTTTCCTCTTACACTTTTATTGATTCAAGTTACCTCTGCATAGTTGTCTGTGTGATGTGTGTGTGTGCATGCTAAGTCGCTTGAGTCGTGTCTGACTCTTTGCGACCCTACCGACTGTAACCCTCCAGGCTCATCCGTCCATGGGATTCTCCAGGAAAGAATACTGGAGTGGGTTGCCATGCCCTCCTCCAGGGGATCTTCCTGACCCAGGGATCAAATCCGCATCTGGTAAGTCTCCTGCATTGGCAGACAAGTTCTTTACCACTGGCGCCACCTGGAAAGCCCATCAATGAGAAATCTATTTCTCCAATTTTCATTCCCTTTTCCAAAAATCAGTGCTGCATTTGAAACTGCTCATTGTATGTTTACCTACACATAACACAAAGGACATTAAAACAAATATTTTCTGCCAAATTTTATTTTCACGCTCAGATTTGTAGTTTCTGTTAGTGGCATGATCATATATTCATCCAGTTGGGCTCATAGCTCTCATATTTGGCTCCTTCGTCTTTCTTTAAAAAAAAAAAAATTATTGAAGTATAGTTGAATTGCAATGTTGTGTTTCTTTCCTCTCTCTTGAGTTCAATGTTCCATAAGTTACAAGACATCTAGCATTTTTATCCACATTATTTCCTCCATCCTTCTCTATTATCAAGACCCAATGTCAGCTCTCATCTCCTGTAATATTTTAAATTTTCTAACTAGTCACTCTATTCAGTCTCTGTCAACTCTGTGCACGCATGCTCAGTCACTCAGTTGTGCGTGACTCTTTGCAACCCCATGAACTGTAGCCCACCAGGCTCCTCTGTCCATGGGGATTCTCCAGGCAAGAATACTGGAGTGGATTGCCATTTCCTCCTCCAAGGTATCTTCCTGACCTAGGGATCGAATCCATGTCTCCTGCATCTTCTGCATTGGCAGGTGGATTCTTTATGACTTAGCCACCTGGGATGCCCCTTCTAGCTAGTAAAAAGTTTCCAGGGTAAGTTTCCTAAAGGCTTTTTATTTATGTTATTTGCCTGCTCAAAGCATTCAGTGGCTCTTTGCGCTTACTGAATAACATAGAATACTTCAGCTTAGCTTACAGCCCTCCACAATAAGGTCCCAACCCAATCTTCATATTTATCTACCATTATATTTCAATAGAGACATTTGCTTTAGTCAAACTGGACTAATTGTCATTCTCTACACCAGTCCTGTGCATTCATTCCTTGGTGTCTTTGTTTGGGATTTTCACCTTTGTCACAAAAACATGTAACACTGAATTGCATCTCTTTCATTAGTAGGATGACAGCTATCCTTAGAGACATGCAAGGCAGTCTGTCCTTAAGACAGATCACATCTTGTACTCTTTTTACTTTCATCCACCGAATGGCTTATTTTTAAAATTAGGTCAAAATGTTGAATCAAAAATCATCTAATAATGATTTGAAATTTGGCAGAGAAATGTAACAAAGAAGAGGGGTGATTATGCTTAGAGTCAAACAAATTTTTTATAATCTCAAAGTAGAAAACTTTGTCCTCTGAGATGGAAACATGTCCAAAAACAATTTGCAGCCAAGTCTGGATTAAAAGAGTGTTTAGATTTGTTAACAGCAAAATTGAATTGTGGTTCCCAGGCAATTTAAAGAATTTGTGTCTTTGGTTAACAAGTTCTGAAGACAATTCTAAAAGAGTAGTTCCAATCATATCTTAAGCAATAGGGTCATTTCAAAATTAAGGTGTATACTCTTAAAAAAAAAAGAAGAAGAAAGAAAAAGCAACCCCCCTTTTATTTTAAACCTAGTGTAGATTTGTTGAGCTTTGTCTCTCTCCCAAGTTTAAAAGTTGATTTCCTTGGTCTCTTTACTCTGATACCAGTCTAATTTTGGCCCTGAAGATCTTATTGTTCTTATAAGAATTATTACTACCATATATTGAGCACTTAGAAGCTTACATCTTGAATAGTTTAAATGACCTGCTGTGGTTACATGACTTAGCAAGAAGTAGAGTTTTGTTTTAGACTCCAAAGTCTTGATTTCTAAAGTTATCGGAAGGTAACTCCAATGCAATGTGTTTGTATCAAACATCAGAGCTTTCCTGAGTCAAAAGCAGAGCTTATTTAAGCTATCCACTCTAATTCCTTTCCTTGGATCTCTCTCTGATCCGCTTAGGTTTCTCAAGTGCATCTTTCTTCCAAAAGGGAGGAAGACTTAGGCCCATCTTATTGTACCAGTTTTACAGAGTTTTAGGAGAAACTGTTTAGAGAGAAAATCTTAGAGAGAAACCTTAAGGGATTCAAATGGATATTCATTCCACATGGGAAAAAAAGTTCTTAACCTCACTGCTCATCATATTGAGATTCCCACTCTGTAGCACTATTGAGTAATAATAAACTCATGCTAATACTCTTTCTTGACATTGGAGGCTTCATGGAGTTTGAAATGTGCAACTAATATGCCACATACCTGTGTATGTTGCTTACATTTATCTCCATCATTAGCAAATTGATTCTGATAATTACAAGCCATAAAATGAATAGAAATAATATATTAAATGGTTTATTCCTCTTTAATTAAAAATCTTTATTATGTGATAATATGTAAATGATATAGTCAGACATTTAAGGTTATACAAATTTGTGCTGGATAGAAATATACTGAAAAGATCTGAAATTAATCTAATAGTATAGTGTAAACTTTGTGAAAACTTTACTAAGGAGAATGTTAGATTTCTTTTGTGAACAGGGTTAATTGCTTCATTTTTATATGGCAACTCCATGGTACTAGTTACTAACTTCTTTGCTCTTATTGTAAGTCCATAAGCTTTCTTCCCAAGTAGAAATAATAAGGGCATGGATATTAAGAGCATAGAGTGAGTTGGTAATAATACTTTCAGTTCAGGTCAGTTCAGTCGCTCAATCGTGTCCGACTCTGTGCGACCCCATGAACCACAGCACGCCAGGCCTCCCTGTCCATCACCAACTCCTGGAGCCTACCCAAACTCATGTCCATTGAGTCGGTGATGCCATCCAACCATCTCATCTTCCCAGCAGTGGATCCTAAATTCTGCTTGGAGAATGACTGCTTCAGAATCTCTGCACATATTGGATTGGCCAAACAGTTCATTTGTGGAAAACCTGAATGAACTGTTTGGCCAATCAAATACTTTTCAAAGATGCCCAGGCTCTGTTCCTGGAAATAATGATTTAGTATATTTTATAAAATTCCATTTTTTATAAAGCCAGTTGCTGTAAGATTTGGAACCACTAATTTAGAAAACAATATTAATATTTCCTGGCACAGCATTCAAGACTTTACATGATCTAGCTCTTTCCTGCCTTTACAATCTAAGCTTCTGCTATAGTAATAGAGGATATTTTCAAAATTGGGACCCCCACATGGTGTCTGTAGAAAAGAAGAGGTGTAACTGGCAGAAAAAATTCTTCCAGTCACTACAAAGTTTCCAGTACTCTATAGCAGAGATTTCAAACCTGAATACACACACACAAAAATCACTTGTGGGCATTTGTTAAATATATACCCCTAGACTTCCCTGGACTTTCTGGTGGAGCAAATTTGAGATGGGCTTTGGGAATACAAATTTTTCAAAAAGCTCTCTAGGTGATTTCAATCAGGAAGCAGACTTGGAAACCACAGCATATTCTTCTCTAGGTCTGCATTTATTGAGAGCAAGACCAGATGTTTTTTACTTTTTTATATTTTCCAAAATCAATAGCTCAACATCTGCACAAAGTAAATGCTCATTTGTTGATCCAAGTAAGGGAGAAAGACTAATTGGGAATAGGAGATAACTTCTTGCTATGTCACCAAAATGACTTAATTTGTACCATGCATATCATCCTCTGGAATGAAGGAGAAATAAAGACACTGACCATTTTATTCCTAATTCCCTGAAATCACTTTTAAGGTCACTGGAGGTGCAGATATTTGCAATCTTTGATGAAAAATCCAAATGTAACCAACTTGTACAAACAGTACTCAATTCAAACTTAATTAACTTTTTCTGTTTCTTGTCTTTTATTTATGAAAGCAATGAAGATAAGATATTCAAATCCAAAGTTACAACATTTTGGCTAACAGTTCAGGCTTTGGACTCATGTTCTTTGTGTTCAAATATTTTCTTCACCCTTTGCCAGCTATAAAACCTTAGGAAGGTTACTTAAACTTTTTGTGCCCCAGGTTTGTTAAACAAAATATGGGGATATTATTAGTACCTATTTAAAATGTTTGTGGTGAGAATTAAAGACGATAATAAATATAACCCATTTAGCTGTTGACACTTAAGAATTAAATATTAAGTGTTAAATATTTTTTATTTATATATATCATTATAACTGGTTCAAAATTGGGAAAGGAGCATGACAAGGCTGTATATTCAGTTCAGTTTAATCTCTCAGCCATGTCTGACTTTTTGTGACCCCATGGACTGCAGTATACCAGGCTTCCCTGTCCATCACCAACTCCTAGAGCCTACTCAAACTCATGTCCATCGAGTTGGTGATACCATCCAACCATCTCATCCTCTGTCATCCCTTTCTCCTTCTGCCTTCAATCTTTCCCAGTATCAGGGTCTTTTCCAATGAGTTGGTTCTTCGCATCAGGTAGCCAAAGTATTGGAGTTTCAGCTTCAGCATCAGTCCTTCTAATGAATATTCGGGACTGATTTCCTTTAGGATTGACTGGTTGGATCTTATTGCAGTCCAAGGGACTCTCAAGAATCTTCTCCAACACCACAGTTCAAAAGCATTAATTCTTTGGTGCTCAGCTTTTCTTTATAGCCCAACTTTCACATCCATAAATGACTACTGGAAAAACCATAGCTTTGACAAGACGGGCCTTTGTTAGCAAAGTAATGTCTCTGCTTTTTAATATGCTGTCTAGGTTGGTCATAGGTTTTCTTTCAAGGAGCAAGCATCTTTTAATTTCATGGCTACAGTCAGCATCTGCAGTGATTTTTTTTTTTTTTTCTGCAGTGATTTTGGAACCCAAAAAATTTAAGTCTCTCACCATATATTATCACCTTGCTTATTTAAATTGTATGCAGAAAACATCATGTAAAATGCCAGGCCGGATGAATCACAAGCTGGAATCAAGTTTGCTGGGAGAAATATCAACAACCTCGAATATGCAGATGACACCACACTAATGGCAGAATGTGAAGAGGAACTAAAGAGCCTCTTGATGAAGGTAAAAGAGGAAAGTAAAAAAGGTGCCTTGAAACTTAACTTTCAAAAAACTAAGACCATGGCATCTGGTCCCATCACTTCATGGCAAATAAAAGGGGTAAAATTGGAAGCAGTGACAGATTTTAATTTCTTGGGCTCCAAAATCACTGTCGACAGTAACTGCAGCCACAAAATTAAGATATGCCTGCTCCTTGGAAGAAAAGCTATGACAAACCTAGACAGCATATTAAAGAGCAGAGACATTACTTTGCAGACAAACATCCCTGTAGTCAAAGCTATGATTTTTCCAGTAGTCATGTACAGATGTAAGAGTTGGACCATAAAGAAGGCTGAAAAAATAAATAAATAAATTAAAAAAAAAAGAATAAATAGAATAAATGGTACAGCCATTTTGAAAAAAAAAAAAAAAAGAAGGCTGAGTGCTAAAGAATTGATGCTTTTGATCTGTGGCGCTAGAGAAGACTCTCGAGAGTTCCTTGGACTGCAAGGAGGTCAAACCAGTCAATCCTAAAGGAAATCAATCCTGAATATTCATTGGAAGGGCTAATGCTGAAGCTGAAGCTCCAGTACTTTGGTTACTTGATGGAAAGAACCAACTCTTTAGATAAGACCCTGATACTGGGAAAGCTTGAGGGCAGGAAGAGAAGAGGGCAACAGAGGATGAGATGGTTGAATAACATCACTGACTCAATGGACATGAGTTTGCACAAACTCTGGGAGATAGTGAAGGACAGGGAAGCCTAGCATGTTACAGTCCATGGGGTTGCAAAGAGACATGACTTAGCAACTGAAAAACAACAACTAACTAATTCTTCCACAAACATAGAATCAGAATTTTCATAGAATTCTAATCACATTCCCTAAAATACACGCTTCTGTGAATTAATCTTTCACATGGAAAGGGCATTTTCCAATTAGTGACATAGGGTAAAATTTAATAGTATTCTGCAGGTCAGTTTCCAGTTATTGGTACTTGATCATGTTTTCACTAGTCTATGAAAAGCAAGGAAGATAAAATGGTATAATTTTCAAAAGTCATTTCTTTACAAGAGTTGCTCTTTAGACACAGATTTATTTCATTTCTACTTTTTTTGGTGACTAAAGTACCCTCTTTTAAATTCTTATACTTGAAAAAACAAGTTTAATGACAGACCTATGTCAGATCTTCATTTTTTAAAATTTACAGGTCTGTGAGATAAAATAATTTAAGAACCCCTATACTGAAACCTATGATCACTGTGAGATTCTTAAAGCTGAAGCATCAAAGCATATGTTCTCACTTCCTTTGGGTGTCTACTAGCACAAATAACCCATTTCTTCCAGCTGTCTTTGAATGTGGTTTTTGATTTTCAGTTGACAGTTTCTCAGAGCAGCTGTTATTTGACATTAAACACAGCAATAGACTTTGTTCGGACCTTAGATAAGAGGCAAGATTCATAACGATGGTGTCAATGATCTCTAGTTGTCACTTAAAGATTATTTTTGTACTTCACAATCACCAAAATGACTTAACTATCTTTATCAACTAAACAATTAAAATGTGATACATAGAGGGGACAGTTGATTCTTTTATTTAAAGCTTTAACACTAATTCTATCAAAAAAGGAGATAACTTCTTAAGGTGCATTGAGGTATCTATCATATAAGGCATTTAAAATGCTTTGCAAAGGTTAAAACACAAGAGAAATACAAAATACTATTAGATGGCACCCGCTTGAAAACTGTTTCCTCTATTTTCTTATTTGCACTCTGACAGATTTATGAGATTATGTGTTTGGATACTTCTAAACACGTTTATTTTGGACCACAGTTATAATTAAAATGCCATTAAAAGCATTAAAGTTGTTGTTCTTGATGATATGCTAATAAACAATAGTCTTTGAAATTTTTGTACTTCCCAAAATTAAAGAAAAATACTGTGAGTATAAAAATAAAATATAAATGTAAAATAAAGAATAAAACCATTCAGTGTAGTAATTGGAAATGAAAATCGTTAAATGAGCTAAGCTTGCTTTAAGTTTGATTACCACTGGGTGTCACTGTATGACTTTCAACCTATAATCTCTAGAAGTTGCAAAATATTTCTGGTTTATTTTGTATGTATCTGATTGAATACTTATTTTCATTTGATATTCTTATTATTGAACCAATCTATAGCTATATATTTATGATAATTTTGTTCACTGGTTGATAATGCTTCATAATACCCACAACATTAATTTGAGTTAGCTAAAAAGTTCATTCAGGTTTTTCCCTATGATGTTACCAGAAAAGCAGAATGAACTTTTTGGCCAACCCAATAGAACACATAATAAATGACAGTGTAATTCAATAACAATAAATTGAGGACTTCTAGAAAGTAAACAGAATGCAACAAGTTGTTAGCTTACAGTTTTTCTAAAGTTTTACTGAAGTATAGTTGATTTACAATATTGTGTTAATTTCTGCTGTAGAGCAAAGTAACTCAGTTACACACACACACACACACACACACACACACACATTCTTTTTCATGTTTTTTCCATTATAGTTTATCACAGGATATTGAATGTAGTTCCCTGTGCTATACAATAGGACCTTATCGTTTATCCATTCTCTCTCTCTATATATATAGAATAATTGTATCTAAACTACCAAACTCCCAATCTTTCCCTCCCTCATATCTCTACCTCCTTGGCAACCACAAATCTATCCTCTGTGCTTTGAGTCTGTTTCTGCATCATAGACATGTTTCTTTGTGTCATATTTTAGATTCCACATATAAGTGATATCATATAGTATTTATTTTTCTCTTCCTGACTTACTTTGTTTAGTATGATAATCTCTAGATCCATCAATGTTGCTGAAAATGGTATTATTTCATGCTTTTTAATGAAAAGAATATATATTTTCATATATATTTATATATATTCCATTATATATTCTGGTGTATATATATATATATATATACATACCTTATTGTATCCTACTTCTTTTTTGAATTCATTTATCAGTTCTAGTAGTTTTTGTGTGAAGTTTTTAGGGTTTTCTATATATGGTATCCTGTCATCTGCATATAATGACAATTTTACCTCTTCCCGACCAGTTTGCATACCTTAATTTTTTTTCTTGTCTGACTGCTGTGGCTAAGACTTCCAGTACTATGTTGAAGAGAAGAGGTGAGAGTGGGAATCCTTGTCTTGTTCCAGATTTTAGCGGGAAGGCTTTCAGCTTTTTACCATAGAGTATTATATTGGTTGTGGGTTTCTCATAAATAGTTTTTATTATGTTAGTGTAATAGTGGGTATATAGGGAACATATAAAACATATATCCACTTCTGCATGAGTTTTAATCATAAATGGACATTGACTTTTATCAAATGATTTTTCTGCATCTATCGAGATGATCATATAGTTTTTGTCTTTTCTTTTGTTGATGTGCTGTATCACAATGATTGATTTGCATATGTTGAATGATCCTTGTGATTCTGGGATGAATCCAAGATGGTCGTGTTGTATGAACATTTTCATGTGTTGCTGGATTCAGTTTGCTAGCTTACAGTTTTTTTTTTTTTGTATATGTATGTGTGTGTGCATGTACATGCATGTGTTTTAGAGATTCAAACCATTTAAGTACTAGATAGAGTGGGATTGCCCAGAAAACACATTAAAGAAGCCATTCATTGATTCAAACCTATAGCCAGCCATACACTCAACACACATAGTGTTGTAAGCACATAATGCTTTACTGTGTGTTAGGAATTATTCATGATACAGAGGATACGGTGGTGAATAAGATAGAAATCATCCCTTCTCTCAAATTGTTCAGAGTCTAGATGAGAAGAGAAATAAGTAAAATCACAATTATAGAGAATGTGGTATGTGTTATGTAATATAGAAAGGGAAGATAGCATAATATTGGTGATGAGTGCTCCAACTCTGGAGTCTGGCTGTCTGGTTAGACTCCCATCTCTGGTTTTACCAGCCATATGACCTGAGCAAAAATACCTAAAGTCTTTTAACCTTGCCTTCCTCATATATACAATGATGATAACTATAGTATGCATCTCATGGGGTTGTTTTGAAAACTAAGTGAGATGATACATTTAAAGAACCAGACACAAAGTACTTATTGTATTTGTTATTAATGAACCCATTGGGGAAAAGACATAGGAATGAGAGTGAATAGTTATAGAGTTGGAATGCCCTTCCAAAGTTAACAGCATCTGCAAAAGCCTGTATGCACTTTGAGAACTTAAAATTCTTTACTCTGATCAGTGAAGAGCATGTATATACAGCCACAGAAGTAGTGACGTTGGAAAAAAAATCAATGGTTAATTTTGGACATGTATATGAAGATGCTGGTGGTCTTCTCACTGAGTATATCCAGTAGATAGTTGGATGTAAGTTTGGAGTACAGTGGAAAGGTTTGGGTTGAAAATTTGGGGTTATCACCATGTAAGTGATAGGTGAAGTCATGAATGTGGATGCTGAATAGAAAAGCCATTCAAAGAGCTTCTGCTCTGGAATTAGGAAATCAGGAGGACATGGCAACCCACTCTAGTATTTCTGCTTGGAGAATCCCATGGACAGAGGAGCCTGTCAGGCTACAGTCCATAAGGTCACAAAGAGTTGGACACAATTGAAGTGACTTAGTGTGCGTACACACACACACACACACACACACACACACACACACACATGTGTGCGCGCGTGCTTCTATAGCAAGAAGATAATTTTTAAGTAATGTGTTAATATGATTTTTTTTCCATTATACTGATATCCCTTTCATTCTAAAAGAGTCTCACATATGTCTGGTGAAGTTTATAATAATTACAACAGAATCCAAAGTCATAATTAGTTAATATATTTCTAATCTTCAAGTTAGATTAGGTTGAGCCTCTACTGTGGGAACCACAATCACAGAAAACTAATCAAACTGATCACATGGACTACAGCCTTGTCTAATTCAATGAAACAATGAGCCATGCCATGTAGGGCTACCCAAGATGGACGGGACATGGTGGAGAGTTCTGACAAAACGTGGTCCACTGGAGAAGGGGATGGCAAACCATTTCTGTATTCTTGCCTTGAGAACCCCATGAACAGTGTGCAAAGGCAAAAAGATAGGACACTGAGGGATGAACTCCCCAGGTTGGTAGGTGCCCAATATGCTACTGGAGAACAGTGGAGAAATAACCCCGGAAAGAATGAAGAGACAAATCCAAAGCAAAAGCAACACCCAGTTGTGAATGTGACTGGTGATGGAAGTAAAGTTTGATGCTGTAAAGAACAATATTGCATAGGAACCTGGAATGTTATGTCCATGAATCAAGGTAAATTGGAAGTCATCAAACAGGGGATGGCAAGAGTGAACATCAGCATTTTAGGAATCAGTTAATTAAAATGGACTGGAATGGGTGAATTTAACCCAGATGACCATTATGTCTATTACTGTGGGCAAGAATCCCTTAGAAGAAAATGATTAGCCCTTATAGTCAACAAAAGAGTCCAAAATGTAGTACTTGGGTGCAACCTCAAAAATGACAGAATGATCTTTGTTCTTTTCCAAGGCAAACCATTCACTATCACAGTAATCCAAGTCTATGCCCTGACCAGTAATGCTGAAGAAGCTCAAGTTGAATGGCTCTATGAAGATCTACAAGACCTTCTAGAACTAACACTCACCAAAAATGTCCTTTTCCTTATAGGGGACTGGAATGCAAAAGTAGGAAGTCAAGAAATACTTGGAGTAACAGGCAAATTTTTCCTTGGAATACAGAATGAAGCAAGGCAAAGGCTAACAGAGTTTTGCCAAGAGAACGCACTTCTCATAGCAAACAACTTCTTCCAACAACACAAGAGAAGACTCTACACATTGTCATCACCAGATGGTCAATACTGAAATCAGATTGGTTATATTCTTTGCAGTCAAAGATGGAGAAGTGCTATACAGCCAGCAGAAACAAGACTGGGAGCTGACTGTGGCTTAGATCATGAACAGATATTACCAAATTCAGACTTAAATTGAAGGAAGTAGGAAAAACCACTAGACAATTCAGGTATGACTTAAATAAAATCCCTTATGACTATACAGTGGAAATGACAAATAGATTCAAGGGATTAGATCTCATAGACAGAGTGGCTGAAGAACTATGGATGGAGGTTCATGACATTGTACAGGAGGCAGTCATCATGACCATCCCCAAGGGGAAAAAAAAATACAAAAAGGCAAAGTGGTTGTCTGAGGAGGCCTTACAAATAGCTGAGAAAAGAAGAGACTTGAAAGGCAAAGGAGAAAAGGAAAGATATACCCATTAGAATCCAGAGTTCCAAAGAGTAGCAAGGAGAGATAGGAAAGCCTTCCTTAGTGATTGGTGCAAAGAAACAGAGGAAAACAGTAGAATAAGAGCAAAGGAACAATTCATGCAAATATGGGCTCAATAAAGGACAGAAATGGTATGGACCTAACAGAAGTAGAAGATATTAAGAAGAGGTGGCAAGAATAAACAGAAGAACTGTACAAAAAAGATCTTCATGACCCAGATAATCACAATGGTGTGATCACTCACCTAGAGCCAGACATCTTGAATGTGAAGTCAAGTAGGCCTTAGGAAGCATCACTACGAACAAAGCAAGTGGAGGTGATGGAATTCCAGTTGAGCTATTTCAAATCCTAAAAGATGATGCTGTGAAAGTGCTGCACTCAATATACCAGAAAATTTGGAAAATTCAGCAGTGGCCACAGGACTGGTAAAGGCAAGTTTTCATTCCAATCCCAAAGAAAGGCAATGCCAAAGAATGCACAAACTACCACACAATTGCACTCATCTCACACACTAGCAAAGTAATGTTCAAAATCCACCAAGCCAGGTTTCAACAGTACATGAACTGTAAACTTCCAGATGTTCAAGCTGGATTTAGAAAAGGCAGAGGAACCAGAGATCAAATTGCCAACATTCATTGTATCATAGAAAAAGCAAAAGAGTTCCTGAAAAAACATCTACTTCTGCTTTATTGACTATGCCAAAGCCTTTAACTGTGTGGATCACAACAAACTGTGGAAAATTCTGAAAGAGATGGGACTAACAGACCACCTGACCTGCCTCCTGAGAAATCTGTGTGCAGGTCAAGAAGCAACAGTTAGAATTGGACATGAAACAACAGACTGGTTCCAAATCCGGAAAGGAGTAGGTCAAGGCTGTATATTATCACCCTGCTTATTTAACTTATATGCAGTTTACATCATGCGAAATGCCAGGCTGGATCAAGCACAAGGTGGAATCAAGACTGCTGGGAGAAATATCAGTAACCTCAGATATGCAGATTACACCACCCTATGGCAGAAAATGAAGAGAAACTAAAGAGCCTCTTCATGAAAGTGAAAAAGGAGAGTGAAAAAGCTGGCTTAAAACTCAGCATTCAGAAAACTAAGATCATGGCATCCAGTCACATCACTTTATAGCAAGTAGATGGGAAAACAATGGAAACAGTGGCTGACTTTATTTTCTTGGGCTCCAAAATCACTGCAGATGGTGACTGCAGCCATGAAATTAAAATATGAAAATCTCCTAGAAATAATTGGACAGTGCATAAAATAGACATAGTTCCCACTTGTATTGTCTGCAAAAAAATACCTCTTAGAGTAATAAATTCCAAAGATTTAAAAAAAAAAAAAAGATGCTTGCTCCTTGGAAGCAAAGGTATGACCAACCTAGACAGCATATTCAAAATCAGAGACATTACTTTGCTAACAAAGGTCCGTCTTGTCAAAGCTATGGTTTTTCCAATAGTCATGTATGGATATGATAGTTGGACTATTAAGAAAGCTGAACGCTGAAGAATTGATGCTTTTGAACTGTGGTGTTGGAGAAGACTCTTGAGAGTCCCTTTGACTGCAATGAGATCCAGGCAGTCCATCCTAAAGGAAATCAGCCCTGAATATTCATTGGAAGAACTGATGCTGAAGCTGAAACTCCAATACTTTGGCTACCTGATGCGAAGAACCAACTCATTGGAAAAGACCCTGATGCTGAGAAAGATTGACGGCGGGAGGAGAAGGGGACGGCAGAGGATGTGATAGTTGGATGGCATCACCAACTCGATGGACATGAGTTTGAATAAGCTCCGGGAGTTGGTGATGGATAGGGAAGCCTGGTGTGCTGCAGTCCATGGGATCACAAAGAGTCTGACATAACTGAGTGACTGAATTGAACTACTGTGGGAAATTTAAGGACTAATTTGAAGAAGCAGTTTTCATCTTAAAAGTCAGGCTTTGTTGAGAGGGAGTATTTTCTATCCCCTTATCTCTTTGCTGCACTTGGTTACATGGGAAATGTTTTTAAAAAATAGAGTAGGACAGAGGAGTTTTGGATTGGATCAAGGATCCTCTAGGATGCAAAGATTTGAGGAAGGATTATTTGCCTGACAACAAAAAGATAAACAATCCAATTTTGAAAATGAGCAAAGGCTCTGAATAGACAATTCTCCAAAAAAAGATGTTGTTTTGTTCAGTCGCTCAGTTGTGCCCAACTCTTTGCAAGCCCATGGACTGCAGCAAGCCAGGCTTCCCTGTCCTTCACCATCTCCTGGAGCTTGCTCAGACTCATGTCCCTTGAGTCAATGATGTCATCCAACCATCTTATCCTTTGTTGTCCCCTTCTCCTCCTGCTTTCAATCTTTCCCAACATCAGGGTCTTTTCTAATGAGTCAGCTCTTCACATCGGGTGGCCAAAGCACTGGAGCTTCAGCAACAGTTCTTCCAATGAATATTCAGGATTGATTTCCTTTGGGATTGACTGGTTTGATCTTGCTGCCCAACGAACTCTCAAGAGTTTTCTCCAACACCACAGTTCAAAAGCATCAATTCTTTGGTGCTCAGCCTCCTTTATGGTTCAACTCTAACAGCCATACATGACTACTGGAAAAGCCATAGCTTTGACAAGACAGACCTTTGTTAGCAAAATGATGTCTCTGCTTTTTAATATGCTATCTAGGTTTGTCATAGCTATTCTTCCAATGAGCAAGAGCCTTATTTTCATGGCTGCAGTCACCATCTGCAGTGATTTGGAGCCCAAGAAAATAAAGTCTGTTGCTGTTTCCATTGTTTCCCCATCTATTTGTATATCTATTTTAAAAGATCTATAAATGCTCAATAGGCACATGAAAAGGTGCTCAACCTAATTAGACAATAAAGAGACAGAAATCAAAACCAGAATAAGAACATTATTTCTCGTTTGGCTGAATGTCAGAAATATGAGGAAAGTTTTTTGAGATACAAATCCTGGGTCCCCACAGTTCTAATAAATGATTATCTCCTGAGCTGGGTGATTTGGGTGGGGCACAAGATTTATTTATTTATTTGTGTATTGGTTTGTTTGTTTGAACAAATTCACCTGGTGGGTATGAGACCACTGATCCAGCACAGTTTTATCGACAGACACTGGAGATTTACTGCTCTGGAGCATTTCAATTTTTGGTCACATTTTTTTTCCTTTTTAAATTTTTATTTTTTGTTTGTTATTTTAGTTTATATATAATATATATATATATATATATATATATATATATATATATATATATATGCATAAAGTTTTGTTTCTCTCGTTGTTGATACTTAAAGAGCCGGGAGAGGTCTGCTGAAGCATGAAACTTGCTTATATTTACATAAAATTCTTGTTGGATAAAGCATGAAACTAGGTGATTATTTCAACGGCTATGTACTGAACTTCCATCAATGCTTACATAATGGGTTATCTGTTCACGTAACAAAGAAATAACTCAGTCTTCCAAAGTAACATCAGAAAGACACATAGAATTTAAATCCTAAATTGTGAAAAGTGTTATCAGATAGAAAAGATTTTTCAACAATAATATGAATTGGTAGATAAAACTATGGGGAAAAAATTCTTATGTGGTACGCAAGATGCAGCATACAGCCAAGAAAATAAAATACTGTTCAGGCAAGTTCCTAATCAACATAATGCCAGAGGATAAACACTGATGGGCTGTCTGTCCAAACTATTCTTCAGACAAAATAAAACGTATGTCAAATAGCTTTGGCAAGTGCAAACAAATAAGAGAAGCCCATCTAAGCCAAAGGCCTCAGAGAACACCATCCCTAACTCATTCACAAGCATTCAGTTTTTGGGAGGTGTTGTGAGCTTATATTTGGGAATATAAGCAAATATATTCAGGGAATAAATATATTTGGGAATTTGAGGACCAGGGTAATTCCCCAAAGTATCTAGTCAAGAAAACAAATTCTTCTCTGAAACATTATGCTGCAGTCATTTCTCTTTTCTTCTTTCCTCTTTCTGCTTTTCTCAGTTTCTGTTTTCACACTAAACATTGTAATGACATTTATTAATGCACAATTATTAGAAGAACTTGCCAATACTGAAATATTTATGATTGTTCTATCTTCCTGGGATCACGAATCTCAGAAATCAAATCAATAAGTAAGAATACTGAACTGTGAACATGAACTGAGAACTAATCAAGTTACAGAAAAGTTTGATGACCTCTCTATTCCCCATGTTTGGGTACAACTACCCATTAACTGAGCTTCCCTGGTGGTTCAGATGGTAAAGCGTCTGCCAGCAATGCGGAAGACCCGGGTTCGATCCCTGGGTTGGGAAGATCTCCTGGAGAAGGGAATGGCAACCCACTCCAGTATTCTTGACTGGAGAATCCCACGGACGGAGGAGCCTGGTAGGCTACAGTCCATGAGGTCGCAAAAAGTCGGACACGACTGAGCGACTTCACTTACCCATTAACTAGAGTATATGCTTTGCTCTGTGCACTGGTCAATTACCTATATGCTCTAGAATCCATTTTCTTCCTGTATTCTGTATCAAAACAAGCGATCTTTCACAGATATCTTTGCTCTTTTCTCTCATCATGTTGGGCAAATATGAGCAACTGGAATATTGAAGGGCATGAGGAGGCAAGAATATATGACATTTCACCCTCTTTCTCTGATTCCTCTACAATTCCTAACAGTGGCTACTTCTCCTGCCTGACTTTGCTTCCCCCTGCATGGTCTCCTTCTATATAATCCAAGTTCCAGCTTTAGTTTTAGGTCCTACAGTATGATCTCAGGCTCTGGGCTTGGTAATAACTCCTTTCCTTTCATCATTCCTTGATAGGGGTGAGCACGGTTTCCTGCCATTTCTGATCTCTGAATTACCTTGCCTTCTATTTGATTTCTCAGCATGCCCATCTTCTAACTAACAAATGCCTGTATTAAATTCACTGTTTGAAAGATCCACAGTAGTTCCTTTCTCCTGGCTGGATTGTAAGTGAAATAGCCATGCATCTTACCTCTTGGATGAATCTAGAAAAACTCTGAAAAACTATTTCTCTCAAGATAATTTTTAATAATAATGAAAATCCTGAATCAATGGTTGTAGGAGTCATATAGAAACACTCTCAAAATTTATGAAGATAAATGCAGAAGTATGTACATAGAAGATAAGTATCAGAAAAATTAAGGAACAGCTTAAATATTTATCAATTGAGAAATGCTTAAATAAACTATAGCTTATTCATACTATAGAATATCATGAGGATTAAAGAGAATGGGATGTGTTTATGTGTAATGATGTGAAAAGCCTTCTAAATTTTTGTGAAGAACAAAAGCAATAACAGAAATATATTTTTAAAACATCTGCATAAGTGTATTTGTAAATATCCTGTTTGCATATATATATATGAGTAAGTGTAGTTATAATTATATGTATATAAAAATGTTCAAATCATGTACTTGATTCCCTCAAGGGAATAGTGTTTTTATCATTTTGCATTCTCACCCTGAGTGCTTTTAAAGTTACAATTGTTCCACAACTTTGTCAAAACCTGGTATGGTTAGTCTTAACTTTTAGGTATCCAGGTATCTGGGATATATCGTATTGTGGTTTTTACTTGCATTACACTAGTGTCTATGTGTCATCTGTGTATCTTCTTTTAAAATTCATTTCTATTTATTTACTGTATGTTATTAAGGCTATCTTTTTAGAGCCATTTTAGAATCACAGCAAAATTTAGGGGAAAGTACAGAAGTTTCCCATATACCTCCTACCCCCAGATATGCATAACATCTTCCACTATCAACATCCCTCACCAGAGGGATATATTTATTTCAACTGATGAACTTACATTGACACATCCTTATCATTCAAAGTCCCTGTTTATATTAGGATTAACTCTTGATGTTGTACATTCTATGGGTTTGGAAATATATACAATGACATGTATACATTGTTTTGTATCATACAGAGTATTTTCACTACCCCAAAAGTCCTCTGTGCTTTGGCTATTATTCTTCCTCCAACTCCTACCCCTGAAAACTACTAATCTTTTTATCATCTCCATAGTTTTAACTTTCCCAGAATGTCATATACAGGTATTAGTAGTAGGGGTTTCTTTTGACCATGTGGCATGCAGGATCCTAGTTCCCTGACGAGGCATGGAACCTGTGTCCCCTGCATTGTAAGTGCAAAGTCTTAACCACTGA
Organism: Cervus elaphus; assembly: GCF_910594005.1. Classification (NCBI taxonomy): domain Eukaryota; kingdom Metazoa; phylum Chordata; class Mammalia; order Artiodactyla; family Cervidae; genus Cervus; species Cervus elaphus. The sequence continues at coordinate 37,934,076 of NC_057848.1, read as the reverse complement.
ACCACCAGGGAAGTCCCCAGGGGTTTCTTTTGTATATGTTCTTTATTGTTTATTAGAGGTATATTAGCTATAGGGGTTTTTATATGCTCTTTATTAATTTTATTAACTTGAGGTAATTTTTGATTATAAGTGGGTTTTATATTTCATCTAATGCTATTATGCATGAATTGCTTAATGTTGCATAATATTCTGGGAATATTCCTATTGCCCACAAAAATGTTTCTGTTGCCTAAGGTATTGGTTCATCTGGCATCATAAAAAGAAAGTGTAGAACTAGTGACTGTATTGCAATATGAACATATGCTATGACATTCAACAATGGAGCTGTTTGGGTAGCATAGAGAAATTATGTTTGAAATGTATGGTACCAGAATCTTGTCCTTGGAATATGGTTCCTTTTTTTTTTAAAACATGTACACACTGCTATATTTATTTATTTCAAATTATTTAATTAATTTATTTTTGACTGTGTTGGATCTTTGTTGCTGCACACTGGTTTTGTCTAGTTGCAGAGAATGGGAGCTACTCTCTAGTTGTGGTGCATGGGCTTTTCATTGTGATGGCTTCTCTTGTTGCAGAGCACAGACTCTAGGCGCACAGGCTTCAGTAGTTGCAGCATAAGGGCTCATTAGCTGTGGCTCGCAGGCCCGAGTGTGCAGGCTTCAGTAGCTGTGGTGTACAGGCTCAGTGGCTGCAGCTCGCAGTCTCTAGAACACAGACAGTATTGGTGGTACACGGGCTTAGTTGCTCTGCAGCATGTGGAATCTTCTAGGACCTGGAACTGAACCTGTATCCCCAGCATTGGCAGGCAGATTCTTATCCACTGTGCCACCAGGGAAGTCCTGGTTCTTTTAGATATATGAACTTGTAAGTGGAGAATTCAGTTGTTATCAAAACATTATTAATTCAACATTTTCTCCTGTCAGGAACTTACTGGATAATCTAGTATATAAAATTAGATATGTACCATATATTGTTCTTTTTTTAAATTGGAATCAGCAAAACATTCTTATCAGAATTCCTTTTACTTTTAGGACACAAATAACAGTAATTAAAAAATCTTTGTGAAGCTGCATATTATATTCAGCATATTGGGTCTTGTATTAAATCTGATGCATCTTGTCTTGATGATGTGTGTCAGTTATAGAGAAAATAACACACAAATTGCCATAAGCCAGCAAGATGCTCTAAAAGAGTGGAATTCTCCACTGATAAATTCCTACTCTTTTTCATTAATTATAAATGTATATAGTATAAAAGTAATTTGGTTCTACATCTATGAAGTTCAGTACAACACAGCAACACTTTTAAAATGCTTTGGAATTTTTCTGAGTAATTAGTGTTGTCAGTTCAAATAATATTAAGATTCATCACTATACAAAAAAAACTTGAAATCCCCTGGAATATTACATTTCATACATAAAAGAGATTTTATAGAGATTTTCCCAATTTGACAATGGTAAAACTTACATTACTAAATATATTACGAAGCTGAAAAGAAATTTTTCTAGACTGTCAGCGAACAAAGATTTTCAATAGCCATACTAAATGAAGACTGTGATAACTCTTTGTTCTCATAGAAAGCAATATTATAAAATCATCATTATAAAAAGAGTTGATCAAAGAGTATTCAGTCACAAAAAGTAGGAAAACAGTATTATAAAATTGTGTCAAACAGTTATTATTAAAACATTTTATTATTGCTTTGGGTTTTGTACTATTTGTAGTACGTCAGCCTTTTAAGATTTGTAATTTCTTGTGATTTTCCTCATTTTACATAAATATCTACTTTCATTTCTAACTTTGGATTTTAAATAATGTATTCTTATTCTAAAGTCCTTCAGCTCACATACAAATTTTATGAGCACCAGTATCTGTCTTAATTACTATAGCTTTATAATAGAAGTTAACATTGTAAAGGAGGAAAATAATTTTCCCACTACCCTTTCAAGTTTTTGATTGGGACCACTCTAGTAAAAGACAGATTAACAAGAGAAAACCAGCCAGAGGTTTATTAACATGTATACCTCATGTACACATGGGAGATATCCAGAGAAAAACATAACTTCTCACAGTGACTTAGAATTCAGGCTTAAATACTATCTTTTCTTTCTCTCTCTCTTTCTTTTCTTTTCTTTCTTTCTTTCTTTTTTTTTTTTTTTTTGGCTACCCCATGCAGCTTGTTGAATTTTAGTTCTCTGACCAGGGATTGAACCTAGACCCTCAGCAGTGAAAGTGCAGAGTCCTAACCACTGGACTGCCAGGAAATTCCTTTAAATGCTACCTTAATAGGGAAAAGGGAAGGGATACGTCTCCTAGGGATGAGTAAGTGATTTTCAGAGTAAGAAAGTTTTCTTCTAGTCATAATTTGCTACAAGTTACATTTTAACAAACATATTTTTCTGTTTATGGAGATGGTCATTTTTTTTAACCTTTGATCTGTTAATACAGTGAATTATATATTTATAGGTTAAATGATGTTAAACCAACCTTACTTTTCTGGGGTAAAAGAGCTTGGTCATGAAATATTAAACTGCTAGATTAAGGTCATTAAAATTTTGTTTGGGATTTTTCCATGTGTATTCATGTATGTTAATGACCTACATTTTTATTTTCTTGCTCCCTCTTTGTCTGATTTTGATGTCAGATTTATATATTCTTGGGCTCCAAAATCACTGCAGATGGTGACTGCAGCCATGAAATAAAAGACTCTTGCTCCTTGGAAGAAAAGCTATGACAATCTTAGACAGTGTATGAAAAAGCAAAGACATCACTTTGCCAACAAAGGTCCATATAGTCAAAGCTATAGTTTTTCCAGTAGTCGTGGATGGATATGAGAGTTGAAACATAAAGAAGGTTGAGCACTGAAGAACTGATGCTTTTGAGCGGTGGTGTTGGAGAAGACTCTTGAGAGTCCCTTGGACTGCAAGGAGATCCAACCAGTCAATTCTAAAGGAAATCAACCCTGAATGTTCATTGGAAGGACTGATGCTGAAGCTCCAATACTTTGGCCACTTGGTGCAAAGAGCTGAGTCATTGGAAAAGACTCTGATGCTGGGAAAGATTGAAGGCAGGAGCAGAGTGTGACGTAGGATGCAATGGTTGGATGACATCACCGACTCAATAAATATGAATTTGAGCAAACTCCAGGAGATAGTGAAGGACAGGGAAGCCTGGTGTGCTACAGTCCAAGGAGTTGTAAAGAGTCAGACACAACTTAGCGACTGAAAAACACATCAAATTAATGAGAAAGTATTCTTTTTTTATTCTCAGGGAGAATTTGTATAGGATTGTGAGGGAGAACAGAATATGTGACCCCAAAATATGTCACTTTGGCCTGTGGATTATTTTGAACTGAAAGTAATCAGACTCAATAGACTTAGGAAAAACTTTACCTCTCCTTTAACTGCCTAAAAGAATTTAGATGAAGGAGGCTCAGAAAGAAAGCTATTACCAAAGATAACTTTTTGTCTGAAAGACCTATCTGTCTGGCAGGACAAACATCTAATTACCAAATATCTGCTGTTCTTATTGTCCTTTGAATTATCTATTGTCTTTGAAGCTTTGGGTACCTATCCTATTCTTTAGCTCCCCAAAGCATATAAACCTCAATTGCCTAACTTCCCCTTCAGTGTTATATCTTTGGGACTCCCATACTATAATACAAAATTAGATTTTTTTCTCCTGTTATCTGTTTTATGTCAATTTAATTATTTGACTAACCAAAGTACATAGAAGGGAAGAAAGGAAAATTTTTCTGCCCCTACAACTTTATAAGAGTTATTCCTTGAGTGTTTGATAGAATTCACCTGAACTTTTTGGTGTTTCCTTTGAGTAAAAATGTTTAACACTTATTCCATTTCTCTGGCAGTTATAGGAATATTCATTCTTGTTAATTTTTCTCAAGACAAATTTATATAACTCATAACAATTTTTCTTTGCATATTAATCAATGCATTATTATTAAATTATTATAATATGTTTTTATTCACTTTTGTATATATAGTAATGCTATCTTTTTAACTTCCAGCATTGCTGATTTCTGTCTTCTCTCACCATTTTTATTAGCCTGATCAAAATACATTCAACCTTATTAATTTGTTCAAGGATTTGATTTTTGGCTTTCATAATCCTCTGTGTTGTAATGCTACTTTTTTGTTTCATAGAGTTCTACTTTTGATTTTATCATTGTATTTCATCTACTTGATCTAGTTTTATTAATTTCTCTCTTATTATCTTTTAAGTTATAAGCTTAACTCATTAATTTCCCCCATTTTCTTTCTTATCATAAGCGTTTATGATTATATGTCCTTCTATGTACCGTGCTTAATACTGTATATCACTTGCTTCAATAATTGATATGTGGTATTTGCCTCAAAGATTAAATTCTATGTTTCATATCACCAGAATAGATTTTCCTTGACCCACTTAGAAGTACTTATTTTTTTGACTGCACCACATGGCTTGCAGATCTTAGTTTCCCAACCTGGGATTGAACCTGGAACCTTGGCAGTGAAAACATGAAGTCCTAATGTCTGGACCACCAGGGAATTCCCTAGAAGTACTTTTAATCTCCAAATATATTAAGATTTAAATTTATCCTTTTATTTACTTTTTTAAAAAGTGCATGTTGTCAGAAAGAAATGCATGATATTAAGTATGTTACATTTTGTTTAGAGTTTTATTGCTCAGTACATGGTTGATTTTGTTAATACCCTTTTTGTGCTTGAGAAGCTATATTCTCTAATTGTTGGGTACTGAATTTGTAGAAAAAGAAATACTTTTCACTCTACCCTCTTAGGTTTTCTCAATGGATCTGTAAAATAAACTGACAACAGATTAACAGAAAAAAAGCATACAAATATATTAATTTTTAATTTTATGTATATGAGGGTGTTACAGAAGGAAATAAAACCCCAAAGAAGCAGTGAGATTTGAGATTTTATGGAGAAAATAGAGGGGGAGAGTTTCCTTTCCTAGGTTACTTATGGGAGAACAAATGATTTTTAGGAAAGATAAATGAGCCCTTAGGTGAATGGATGGGAGACAGTTTGTGACAATGTCTGTTTGAGTATGGTACTTAGTTCTCTTCCTCTCTTGTGATAAGAGTCAGTCTTCCCCGGTTGGTCAAACTTTAAAGGAGATTTATGATAATTAATCCCTTTGTTTTTTTTGTTTTTTTTTTCAGGGCCTGTTTTTAATCAGAGAAGGAGCATTCAGAGAAAATCTCTTCTTAAATTTGTTGATTCTCAAATGTCTTCAGCTCAAAATTATCCTTATTTATGAGTGGCATATTTTGAGGTAATATATTTGGATCACCTACAATTTGTATATATAACCAATGAATCAAGATTGTTAATTATGTTGTTCAAGTCTGCTTTATTTTTGCTAAATATTTTTCTCCATGACTGATCAGCTGTTCAGGAAATAATTTTGAAGTCTCCCACCAAGAATGTAAATATATTAAATTTTCTTCATAGTTCTGTTAATTTTGCTTAAGTTTTGAATCACCTTCTTTTGATTTATACTACTTAGGATCCTTATATTTTCTCAGTCAACTGAACATTTTACCATTACACAGTAACCCTCTGTATTTCTTATAATGCTTTATATCTTAAAGTATATTTTGTTAGGTACTAATACAACTACCCAAGGTGTATTTGTGTGTGTGTGTGTGTGTGTGTGTGCATGTGTGTGTTGGCCAAACTCTTCTCAAGCTCCTCTAAACTTTTTTTTTTTCAACTAAGCCTTGACTTTTTGGACTTCTATATTCCTCTCTGCATTGTCCAATTTTAGCAAGAATCCTACTAAGTCTATTCAGCTAGAATCCCTTATATTCCATATTGGGCCTTGATATCTTTAGGATTCTTTATCCTCCACTATCTCCCAGATGATGTCTGATCACCCCAGCCTGTCTTCAGCAAGAATCCTATTAGCTTGGCTTAATTAGAATCCTCCCTTACCTCTGATGCTTCCTCTTAGTAATTTTCCATTCATTGACCCCCATCCTGCTCCTTGACTTTAATTCCCAATTGCCTATGCTATGCTATATTCAGAATTGAGCCCAGTTTCTCTCCCCCACTGCATGGCTCCATTGCACTTGTCCTGTACCTATCACAATAGTTCTGCCTTAAATAAAGTCTTACCTTCTTTAAACAAATATTATTGAATAACTTTTTTTAACAGCATGTGTATTTGTATGTGTGTGTGTGTGTGTGTGTGTGTGTGTGTGTGTGCGCGCACGCGCTTGTCTGTTTAAGTGTTTTGGTTAATAAATGCTTAACGAATCTTTTTATTTTATATTCAATTTTTCTTGTCTCCCTAACTTGTGTTGCACAAAGGCTTCATCTCCTATCCCTTGGTTGGCAGGCGATTTAACATGAAGTTCTCATCACTACAGTAATGGAAGAATGATCCCAGGCGAGTCATAGATTCCATTGTAACTTAAATCACTGGTTTCCAGTTTCTTCTTTGCTTTTAGCCCTTGGGGATGTCTTATCTTTTGTTCTGAGTACTATTATGACTTTGAAGCAGCTGTTTTTAACTTGGATAGCATGTTTTGCATCATGTAGTGAGCTTTTCTCCAATTTAAAAATAATCAAATTCAAACCTCTGGGGTTGAAATCCTAGTATTAGTATTTTTAAAAGCTCCCATCTCCTGGAAGGGGACATGATAATCCATTCCAGTATTCTTGCCTTGTGAATCCCCATGGACAGAGGAACCTGACGGGCTACAGTCCATGGGGTCTTATAGAGTCAGACATGACTGAGCAACTAAGCACAGCACACCATAGCACGGCACAAATAGTTATAACAGCAATTAGGTTTGAGAACTGCATATTTTAAAAATGCTTATTATCTTTAATCCAAGATACTTCATATTGGTGGTTTTTTTTAAAAAAAATTCCTGTGCCATTTTATCAGAAATAGTAGTTCATGTAAGTTTTATAGTTAAAAAACTGTAACCTGAAAATATGAGTTGTTGTTCTGAATATATTGAATTACATAATTCAATCATTTTAGAGTGTAGACAGTTTTTGTCAAAACACGGAAATCTTAAAAGCTGTTGAATAAAGGAAAAATATCTTTCCTTAAAAAAAAGTCAATTGGAAAAAAAAAGTCAATTGAGAAGACCATGGTTTTTTTAATCACTTTGAGTTTCTACAGCACCCAAGACCCCACAGCAGACTTGTCTTTTTTTTTTTGGCTGCACCGTTCTTAATTCCCCAACCAAGGACTGAACCCGGGCCTCTGGCAGTGAGTTCTAAATCCTAACCATTGGACCACCAGGGACTCCCAGGAAAAATATCTTTGATCATGTTGGGGAGGAAAAGTTTTTTCCTCTACCCTCCTAAGTTCTTTTGGTTGGTCTAAGAATTAAATTGATGTGAGACAGAATAACAGGAGAAAAAATAATTTAATTATATATATACAGGAAGATCATGAAAATGATGCTCAGAGAGTGAGCAAAGGTAGGCAACTTTGATATCTTTTTACATAAGTTTGTGAGGATTGGGCAGGACAAAGGAGCTTAGGTTTGGGTGCCTAATTAGTGAGGGATTTAAGCAAAATTTGGGCTTTGGGTAGCATATTAGTAAAGAAGCAACTTCCCTTCCTTTAGTGATAAACTTCCTAGTGTAGGGGGGCTACCCTTCACACTTGGAAGATTTATTTCCTGCATTCAAGAAAATTCAGACAAAGGAGAGTCAAAGTGTTCTTTTTGAACTGGCTGCTTTTCAAATAACTTTAATTCAAAATAATTAATATGCCATTAAGTCATATTTGGCAGCAGCCATCCCTGGGCACCAACAAACAGAAAAGTTAAAACTTTCTGTGGATTAAAAATTGCATAAACAGGAACTTCCCTGATGCTTCACTGGCTAAGACGCCATGCTCCCAATGCAGGGGGCCTTGGTTCACACTCAGGTTGAGGAACTAGATCCCACATGCCACAACTAAGAGTTCCAATGCTGCAAGATTCTCAGTGCAAAAAAAAAAAAAAAAAAAAAAAAACAACTCCATAAACAAATATACAAATTGAAATTTACATATAAGATTGAGAAAAATCTTTGGAGCACACATAAGAGAAATTTTGTGACTCTCTCACAAATAATTATAGGTGAATATCTTAATACAAAAAGTGAAATGTTCAAGTGACAAAGAAACAGTCTTATCTCCAAATAAGAATAAATCAAGTAAAACAGAAATGAAGTACACTTTCATTTATCACATTAGAATGGTGAAAAGATTAATTTTACACTGTCACAGTCACAACTGATACTGAAATCTCAGCCTCTCTTCACTGGTGCCAATTCTAATCTCAGAGACAGAGTTTGGGGAGAAGTAGAAAATAAAAGCTTTATTGCTTTGCCAAGTCAAAGGGGGATACAGTGGACTCCTGCCCTTGAAAACTATGTGCCCAACCCAGGGGAGCTTGAAGGAATTTTATAGAAATAGTTCAAGGCTGGGGTTGCTGACAAGATTAGGGTGTAGTTGCTGACAAGTTTGGGGTGTAGTTGCTGACAAGACTAGGGTGTGCACAGGACTCTTGGAGGGCACAACAGAACCTTGTGCACCAGGACCCAGGAGAAAGGAACAGTGACTCCACAGGAGACTTGCCTGTGGGTGTCTGGGAGTCTCCAACAAAGGCATGGGCAGTGGTGGCATGTTGTAGGGTTGGGGTCATGGACTGTAGCAGTACATGCCTGGGATATTTTAAGGGAGGTCACCATTATCTTCATTACCTCCGCCATAGTTTGGCCCCAGGTAAATAGCAGGGAGGAAACACAGCTCCACCAATCAACAGAAAATTGGATTAAAGATTTACTGAGCATGGCCCCACCCATCAGAACAAGACCCACTATCCCCCTCAGTCAGTCTATCCCATCAGGAAGCTTTCATAAGCCTCTTTTCCTTCTCCATCAGTGGGCAGACAGACTGAAAACCACCATCACAGAAAACTAACCAATCTAATCAAATGGACCACAGCCTTGTCTAACTCAATGAAACTATGAGCCATGCCCTGAAGGACCACCCTAGATGGATGGATTATGGTGAAGAGTCCTGACAAAATGTGGTCCACTGGAGAAGGGAATGGCAAACCACTTAAGTACTCCTGCCTTGAGAACCCTATGAATAGTATGAAAAGGTAAAAAAAATAGGGCACTGGAAGAACTCCCCAGTCGGTAGGTACCCAGTACGCTACTGGAAATCAGTGGAGAACTAACTCCAGAAAGAATGAAGAGATGGAACCAAAGCAAAAACAACACGCAGTTGTGGATCTGACTGGTGATGGAAGAAAGCTCTGATGCTGTAAAGAGGAATACTGCATAGTAACCTGGAATGTTAGGTCCATGAATCAAGGCAAATTGGAAGTGAGCAAACAGGAGATGGCAAGAGTGAATGTTGACATTCTAGGAATCAGCGAACTAAAATGGACTAGAATGGGTGAATTTAACTCAGATGACCATTATATCTACTACTGTGGGCAAGAATCCGTTAGAAGAAATGGAGTAGCGATCATATTCAACAAGAGTCCAAAATGCAGTGCGTGGATGCAGTCTCAAAAATGACAAAATGATCTCTGTTTGTTTCCAAGGCGAGCCATTCAATATCATGGTAATCCAAGTCTATGCCCTGACCAGTAATGCTAAAGAAGCTCAAGTTGAATGGTTCTATGAAGAAATACAATATCTTCTAGAATTAATACCCCAAAAAGATGTCCTTTTCCTTATAGGGGACTGGAATGCAAAAGTAGGAAGTCAAGAAACACCTAGAGTAACAGGCAAATTTGGCCTTGGAGTACAGAATGAAGCAGGGCAAAGGCTAGTAGAGTTCTGCCAAGAGAACACAATGGTCATAGCAAACACCCTCTTCTAACAACACAAGAGAAAACTCTACACATGGATATCACCAGATGGTCAACACCGAAATCAGATTGATTATATTCTTGTAGCCAAAGATGGAGAAGCTCTATACAGTCAGCAAAAACAAGACCGGAAGCTGACTGTGGCTCAGATCATGAACTCCTTATTGCCAAATTCAGACTTGAATTGAAGAAAGTATGGAAATATTTCAAAAGAACAGCATGTATACTATCTATGGTGAAACAGATCACCAGCCCAGGTGGGATGCATGAGACAAGTGCTCCGGCCTGGTGCACTGGGAAGACCCAGAGGAATCGGGTGGAGAGGGAGGTGGGAGGGGGGATCGGGATTGGGAATACATGTAAATCCATGGCTGATTCATATCAATGTATGACAAAACCCACTGGAAAAAAAATAATAATAATAAAAAAAAAAAGACACACACACACACACAAAAAATACAATGTTGAAGGCTTTTCAGAGAATGGGGAACAATAAAATAAGAGAAAAGGAAAAAAAAAAAAAAAAAAAAGAAAGTATGGAAAACCATTAGACCATTCAGGTATGACCTAAATCAAATCCCTAACGATTATACAGTGGAAGTGAGAAATAGATTTAAGGGACTAGATTTGATAAACAGAGTGCCTGATGAACTATGGACAGAAGTTCGTGACATTGTACAGGAGACAGGGAGCAAGACCATCCCCATGGAAAAGAAATGCAAAAAAGAAAAATAGCTGTCTGAAGAGGCCTTACAAATAGCTGTGAAAAGAAGAGAAGTGAAAAGCGAAGGAGAGAAGGAAATATATACCCATTTGAATGCAGAGTGCCAAAGAATAGCAAGGAGAGATAAGAAAGCCTTCCTCAGTGATCAGTGCAAAGACATAGAGGAAAACAACAGAATGGGAAAAACTAGAGATCTCTTCAAGAAAATTAGAGATACCAAGGGAATATTTCATGCAAAGATGGGCTCAATAAAGGACAGAAATGGTATGGACCTAACAGAAGCAGAAGATACTAAGAAGAGGTGGGAAGAATAAACAGAAGAACTGTACAAAAAAGATCTTCATGACCCAGATAGCTATGATGGTGTGATTACTCACTTAGAGCCAGACATCCTGAAGGGTGAAGTCAAGTGGGCCTTAGGAAGCATCACTACAAACAAAACTAGTGGAGGTGATGGAATTCCAGTTGAGTTATTTCAAATCTTAAAAGATGATGCTGTGAAAGTGTTGCACTCAATATGACAGAAAATTTGGAAAACTCAGCAGTGGCCACAGGACTGGAAATGGTCAATTTTCATTCCAATCCCAAAGAAAGGCAATGTCAAAGAATGCTCAAAATACCGTACAATTGCACTCATCTCACATGCTAGTAAGTAATGCTCAAAATTATCCAAGCCAGGCTTCAGCAGTACATGAACTGTGAACTTCCAGATGTTCAAGTTGGTTTTAGAAAAGGCAGAGGAACAAGAGATCAAATTGCCAACATCCGCTGGATCATTGAAAAAGCAAGAGAGTTCCAGAAAAACATTTATTTCTGCTTTATTGACTATGCCAAAGCCTTTGACTGTGTGGATCACAATAAACTGTGGAGAATTCTGAAAGAGATGGGAATACCAGACCATCTGATCTGCCTCTTGAGAAACCTGTATGCAGGTCAGGAAGCAACAGTTAGAACTGGACATGGAACAACAGACTGGTTCCAAATATGAAAAGGAGTAGGTCAAGGCTGTACATTGTCACCGTTCTTATTTAACATATGCAGAGTACATCATGAGAAATGCTGGGCTGGATGAAGCCCAAGGTGGAGTCAAGATTGCAGGGAGAAATATCAATAACCTCAGATATGCAGATGACACCACCCTTATGGCAGAAAGTGAAGAAGAACTAAAGAACCTCTTGATAAAAATGAAAGAGGAGAGTCAAAAATTGTCTTCAAGTTCAACATTCAGAAAACAAACATCACAGCATCCAGGCCCATCTCTTCATGGCAAATAGATGGAGTAACAGTGAAAACAGTGGCAGACTTTATTTATTTATTTTTTCTTTTTTTGTGCTCCAAAATCACTGCAGATGGTGACTGCAGCCATGAAGTAAAAAGACACTTGTTCCTTGGAAGAAAAGTTATGACCAACCTAGACAGCATATCAAAAAGCAGAGCCATTACTTTTCCAACAAAGGTCCGTCTAGTCAAGGCTATGGTTTTTCCAGTAGTCATGTATGGATGTGAGAGTTGGATTATAAAGAAAGCTGAGCCCCAAAGAATTGATGCTTTTGAACTGCCATGTTGGAGAAGACTCTTGAGAGTCCCTTGGACTGCAAGAAGATCCAATCAGTCCATCCGAAAGTAAATCAGTTCTGAATGTTCATTGGAAGGACTGATGTTGAAGCTGAGCTCCAATACTTTGGCCATCTGATGCAAATAGCTGACTCATTTGTAAAGACCCTGATGCTGTGAAATATTGAAGGCAGGAGGAGAAGGGGATGACAGAGGATGAGATGGTTGGATGGCATCACCGACTCAATCGACATGAGTTTGAGTAACCTCTGGGAGTTGGTGATGCACAGGAAGCCCTGGGGTGCTGCAGTCCATGGGGTTGCAACGAGTCGGACACGACTGACCGACTGAACTGAACTGAACTGAGGGCCTGTGCTTCTTTAATCTCCTAATCTTGATGAAATTCTCTGGTCCTTGTAATCTTCCCTATTTCCTCAAGTGGTTTTCTGCCTGCTCCTCCCTTGATTGTTGTTGTTCCTTGTTCAGCTGCTCAGTCATGTCCAACTCGTTGGGAATCCTTGGACTACAGAGCACACCAGATTTCCCTGTTCTTCACCATCTCCCAGGGTTAGCTCAATCTCATATCCACTGAGTCAATGATGTAATCCAACCATCTTGTCCTCTGTTGTCTCCTTCTCCTCCTGCTCTCAATGTTTCCCAGAATCAGGGTCTTTTCTAATGAGTCAGTTCTTCCCATCAGGTGGCCAAAGTATTGGAACTTCAGCTTCATCAGCCCTTCCAATGAATATTCAGGGTTGATTTCCTTTAGGAATGACTAATTTGATATCCTTACAGTCCAAGGGCCTCTCAAGAGTCTTCTCCAACACCCCAGTGCAAAACCATCAGTTCTTTGGCACTCAGCCTTCTTTATGGTCAAATTCTCACATCCATACATGACTACTGGAAAAACCATCCCTTTGACTATATGGACCTTTGTCAGCAAAGTAATGTCTCTACTTTTTAATATGCTGTCTAGTTTTGCCATAGCTTTTCTTCCAAGGAGGAAGCACCTGTTAATTTCATGGCTGCAGTCACCATCTGCAGTGATTTTGGAGCCCCCATAAATAAAGTCTGTCACTGTTTCCACTATTTCCCCATCTGTTTGCCATGAAGTGATGGTACTGAATGCCATGCTGCTGCTGCTAAATTGCTTCAGTCATGTCTGACCCTGTGCGACCCCATAGACAGCAGTCCATGGGATTCTCCAGGCAAGAACACTGGAGTGGGTTGCCATTTCCTTCTCCAATGCATGAAAGTGAAAAGGGAAAGTGAAGTCGCTCAGTCGTGTCCGACTCTTCGCGACCCCATGGACTGCAGGGGTCCTCCGTCCCAGGCTCCTCCATCCATGGGATTTTCCAGGCAAGAGCACTGGAGTGGGTTGCCCTTGCCTTCTCCACTGAATGCCATGAACTTAGTGTTTTGAATATTGAGTTTTAAGCCAGCCTTTGCACTTTCCTCTTTCACCATCAAGAAGTTCTTCAGTTCCTCTTCACTTTCTGCCATTAGCATGGTGTCATCTGTAAATCTGAGGTTTACTGATATTTTTCCCAACAATCTTGATTCCAGCTTGAGCTTCACCCAGCCTGGCATTTCTCATCAACTGTTCTTTTGAACCTGCCCTTTGGAACTCCCTCTGAGAGCTTCCCTGGTGGCTCAGAGATTAAAGCATCTGCCTGCAATGTGGGAGACCAGGGTTCGATCCCTGGGTTGGGAAGATCCCCTGGAGAAGGAAATGGTAACCCACTCCAGTATTCTTGCCTGGAGAACCCCATGGACAGAGGAGCCTGGTAGGCTGCAGTCCACGGGATCGCAAAGAGTCGGACAGGACTGAGCGACTTCACTTTGGAACTCAGGGAAAGCCATGGAGCCTGGAGTCTTGCCTATAAGGAATGGTGGGAAAGTATGGCTTCCATGCCCAGGAGCCCGAAGGGGTCTTTCTTGGTTTCACAATGTTGGCATGTGTAGGGGCGAAAAAAGGTTTCTTTGACACTCTTAGGGTTCCTAACTGTGTCTGAAAATGAAACTGACAAAGATTAATAAGAGAAAAACAAAGAAATTTGTTTATGGGACACAGGAACTTTCACAGGGAAATGAAGACCACAAAAAACAGTTAGACTCAAGTATTTTTATGCTAGGTTTGATGAGGAGTGGGCAGTTGTGCAGCAATATGGTAAGTTAAGGACTATGAGATAATTGTAGTAAACTGGGGAAAACTTAACAAGTCCTGTTTGTAGGATTCTTTTAGGTATCCTCTGTTTCAGAGATAAGAATGCTCCATTCCTTCAGATATAGTAGGGAGGACACCTCTCACACAAGGGTTTTATGACCTGTTTCAAGAGAGAAGAGCTGAGAGGGCTGGATTGTAGAGGGGAGGGAGGTGAGGAAGGTCCTAATGACCTTCCTGATTTTTCTGTTTTCTGAAACTCCTTCAGCTTAAAATATTCAATATACTAAGATGCTATATTTTGCAGTAGCATCTCCTGAACCCCATCACAATGCAGGAGTAGAAACATTTTCTCTTCTTCGCTTCTAGGTTCTTTGGCTGGTATAATAATGAAATTGAAACAATACAGATTAACAGGATTAGAACAAACAAAATTATATACATACTGATGTCCTATAAGTATATGGACTCTCAATTTCATACTGAGTGAAGTAGTCAGAGAAGGAGAAATATCATATGACATCCTTATATGTGGAATCTAAAAAGAAATGATACAAATGAACTTATAAAATGTAAAGAGCTCACAGACTTAGAAAATGAACTTATGGTCGCTGGGGTGGGAGGGGGAGGGATAGTTATGGACTTTGGGAAGGTCATGTGCACACTACTGTACTTAAAATGGACAACCAACAAGAACTTATTGTATAGCACATGGAATTCTGCTCAATATTATGTGCCAGTCTGGATGAGAGGGGAGTTTGGAGAAGAATGGATACATGTATATGAATGGCTGAGTCCCTTCAATGTTCACCTTAAACTATCACAACATTGTTAATTGACTATATCCCAATACAAAATAAAACAGTTTTAAGCTTGGGAAAAAGGAAAAAAAAAATGAACACTCAAAAGGCAAACAGGTAACTGAAGCTTATATAACATTTTGAGTTAAGAAAAAGAGTAGGGGTCTGGAGATGCAAAAGGGAGAAAAGCCACCTCAGAGGAGATGTTTAGAAAACAAAGTTTGCCCTGTTATACAGGTAAGTTTCATAGGTAAAAACGTTTTGTTACTGAGTCCAAGCTCATTCTACTTGCCGTGCCACAGACCAATAGATCTGAGAGACATGGTGTTGAGGCAAGGAATACAACTTTATTCATAGTCTGACAGAGAAGCTGGCCAACTAATGTCTCAGAGTAACCATTTATCAGGATTTGGAAGCCAGATTCTTTTATAGAACCAGAGAGAGGAACAATGAGGAACTAAAGTCAAAAGGCAGAATAGAGAAGGAGAGGCAGTGGGGAAATAAAGTGAAAGGGTCTTCAGTCTTACAAAACATCTTCAGGAATGGCCAACTTTTGAAAGGGATGTGTTAATCTCTTCTTTTTGCAGTAGCTATTCACAGATGGGCAGGGTCAGATTATCTCTCCATGAGCTGAACAATGGCACTTCAGTTTACCGTCAGGCAGAAGGGCAGGGTCCTCTGAGGCAGGCTATGATGGGCTTCCCAGTGGTAAAGAACCCACCCACCTGCCAATGCAGGAGATATAAGAGATGAGGAGTCAACCCCTGGGTTGGGAAGATCCCCTGGAGGAGGGCTTGGCAACCTACTCCAATATTCTTGCCTGGAGAATCCCATGGACAGAGGAGCCTGGAGGGCTACAGTCCATCGGGTCGCAAAGAGTCGCACATGACTGAAGTGACTTAGCACACAGACAGACAGTATAACAAAAGCAAGTCAAAGAAACAGTTCCAACATGGAGTCAGGATCAGCTTCTTCTCTGTAACACTGTGGTAGTTTGAACATTCTTTGCCATTTCCCTTCTTTGGGATTGGAATGAAAACTAACCTTTTCCAGTCCTACGGCCACTGCTGAGTTTTCCAAATTTGCTGACATATTGAGAACAGCACTTTATCAGCATCATCTTTTAAGAATTGAAATAGCTCAGCTGAAATTCCATCACCTCCACTAGCTTTGTTCTTAGTGATGATTTTTCCTAAGGTAAACTTGATTTTGCATTCCAGGATGTCTGGCTCTAGGTGAGTGATCACACCATCTTGGTTACTTGGGGCATTAAGATCTCTTTTGTATGCTTCTTCTGTGTATTCTTGCTACCTCTTCTAATACCTTCTGCTTCTGTTAAGTCTGTACCATTTCTGTTCTTTATTGTGCCCATCTTTGCAGGAAATGTTTCCTTGGTATCTCTAATTTTCTTGAAGATACTAGGCTTTTGCATTCTATCATATCCCTCTATTTCTTTGCATTGTTCACTTAGGAAGGGTTTACTTATCTCTCCTTGCTATTCTTTGGAACTCAGCATTCGGATGGGTATATCTCTCCTTTTCTCCTTTGCCTTTTGCTGGATTTAGAAAAGGCAGAGGAATCAGAGATCAAAGTGCCAACATCCATTGGATCATAGAAAATGAAAGAGAATTCAAGAAAAACATCTACTTCTGCTTCACTGACTGCTCTAAAGCCTTTGCCTGTGTGGATCACAACACACCGTGGAAAATTCTTAAAGAGATGGGAATACAAGGCCATCTTACCTGCCTCCTGAGAAACCTATATGTAGGTCAAGAAGCAACAGTTAGAACAATGGACTGGTTCAAAATTGGGAAAGGAGTATGTCAAAGCTATATATTGTTGCCCTGCTTATTTAACTTATATGCAGAGTACATCAGGGCTTCTCAGGTGGCAACAGTAGTAAAGAACACACCTGTCAATGAAAGAGACTAAGAGACACTGCTTCAATCCCTGGGTTGGGAGGATCCCCTGAAGGAGGGCCTGACAACCCACTCCAGTATTCTTTTTCTTTATGGTTTATAACCTATTTATTTATTTTTTTAATTTCCTTTATTTATTTATTTTTTCAGTCTATTTTGTCATACATTGATATGAATCATCCCTAGATTTACATATATTCCCCATCCCGATCCCCCCTCCCACCTCCCTCTCCACCTGATTCCTCTGGGTCTTCCCAGTGCACCAGGCCCGAGCACTTGTCTCATGCATCCCACCTGGGCTGGTGATCTGTTTCACCATGGATAATATACATGCTGTTCTTTCGAAACATCCCACCCTCACCTTCTCCCACAGAGTTCAAAAGTCTGTTCTGTACTTCTGTGTCTCTTTTTCTGTTTTGCATATAGGGTTATCATTACCATCTTTCTAAATTCCGTATATATGTGTTAGTATGTTGTAATGTTCTTTATCTTTCTGGCTTACTTCACTATGTATAATGGGCTCCAGTTTCATCCATCTCATTAGAACTGATTCAAATGAATTCTTTTTAAAGGCTGCCACTCCACTATTCTTGCCTGGAGAATCCCATGGATAGAGGAGTCTGATGGGCTACAGTCCGTGGGGTAGCAAAAAGTCAGACACGACTGAAGCAGCTTAGCATTCATACAGAGTACATCATGTGAAATGCCAGACTGGATGAAGCACAAACTGGAATTAAGATTGCCAGGAGAAATATCAATAACCTCAGATATGCAGATGACACCACTCTGTGGCAGAAAGTGAAGAGAAACTAAAGAGCCTCTTGATGAAAATGAAAGAGGAGAGTGAAAAACCTGGCTTAAAACTCAACATTCAAAAACTGATGATCATGGCATCCGGTCCCGTCACTTCATGGTGAAAGGATGGGGAAAACATGGAAACAGTGACAGACTTTATTTTCTTGGGCTCCAAAATCATTGCAGATGGTGACTGCAGCCATGAAATTAAAAGACACTCGCTCCTTAGAAGAAAAGCTATGACAAACCTAGACAACGTATTAAAAAGCAGAGACATTACTTTGCCAACAAAGGTCTGTCTAGTCAAAGCTATGTTTTTTTTCAGTAGTCATGTATGGATGTGAGAGTTGGACCATAAAAACAAAACAAAACAAAACAAGCAAACAAACAAACAACAACAACAACAAAAACAAAAACAAGCAAACAAAAAACTGAGTCCTGAAGAATTGATGCTTTTGAACTGTGGTATTGGAGAAGACTCTTGAGAGTCCTTTGGCCTGCAAGGAGAACAAACCAGGCAATCCTAAAGGAAATTAGTCCTGAATATTCATTGGAAGGGCTGATGCCGAAGCTGAATCTCCAATACTTTGGCCACCTGATGGGAAGAACTGACTCATTAGAAAAGACCCTGATGATGGGAAAGATTGAAGGCAGAAGGAGAAGGGGATGACAGAGGATGAGATGGTTGGATTGCATCACTAATTCAATGAACGTGAGTTTGAGCAAGCTCCAGGAGTTGTTGATGGACAGGGAGGCCTGGTGTGGTGCAGTCCATGGAGTTGCAAAGTGCTGGACACAATGAGCAACTGAACACCAGCAGCTGCAACAGTATCTCAGGTGTTAAAAAAAAGAAACAACAGCCCTAAGGTAGAGTCATTTCTTCCCAGAACAGCAAACAAAAACTTAATAGTTTCAACCCCTTTCAGTAGTGAAATTTTAAATTAACCAGTCTGGAATTTCCTGGTCATCTCTAGTGAGGTAATCTGCCTAAGACCTTCATCTTCCACTAAATGAAGGTAACTTTGACTGAAATAATCCACCCTTTTTACTTCCCTGTCCCACATTCTTTCTGCCTATTAAAGTGTTCCATTTTGTACAACTCCTTAGAGGGCCTTTCTGCTACTTAGGTGAGATACTGCCTGATTTATCAATCACTTAATAAAGCCAGTTAGATCTTCAAATTTACTTGGTTGAATTTTGTTTTTTTAACACTAGTGATGGCTCTCTTCTGTATATAGGTCCCTTTCCTGTATAAATTTAGGCATTTGAAAGAGAGGTAAAGAGCTTTTCCTGAATCTGCTGGGTGTTTGGCCTGTCTTTTCTTTATCTCAAAATAATCATCATGCCAAAGTAATATATTTGGGGATGACAAACTCCACTCCCTTTCAAGAAGAAATTGGAGGAAAAAGAAAAACTAGTAAAATCTCTTTAGAGGACAAATACTATGTTTCAACACACAAAATACATACACTCTATGATTCAGAGATTTCATATTTATCTAATGAGTCCTCCATCCCTACTACCTCATATATTCACAGCATATATAAAAGGCTACCTGCTACAGAAGTGTATTATCAAGACACTGAAAAAACACTAAATTTACATCAGAAGGAGTTTATTTATTTTTCCTTGATCATGAATTTTTATTCATTTTGGAGCTGGTTAACACTAAAAGAAACCGTGAATTAGAACTCCATGTGTTCTTGGGAGAAGGAGTCTATTTAAATAAATTTTATCATTTTTCTGCAACTGAATGAAGTGGTATTGCATTTCCTGATTTTGAATGTACATTTCACAGTTGAGTAAAGTCTTTTGGAATAAAAAGTTGAGTGGAAAATTCTCAAATATAGAATAATGCCTTTTATAAATGAGACACACAGTATTGACATACATATGCACATTTATATTTGGAAGATTTTTGAAAGGAAAATAAGAAAATTGTGATGATGTTTACCTCTGAGATACTGGATTATGGAGTATGGAGCTAGTTAGAAGGAGCATTTTCCTTTATTGAATATATGTATAAAATGAATTTTTACCTAAAGCAATTTTTGTTTTCAGTCATTTTATTTATTTGTTTAAGCTGTCCATGCTTCTTTGCTGCATGGACTTTCTCTAGTTGTGGCAAACGGGGAGTATTCTTCCTTGTGGTGTGCAGGATTTTCGTTGCAGTGGCTTCTCTTATTGAGGAGCACAGCCTCTAGGCATGTGGGCTTCAGTAGTTGCCGCACAGAGGCTCAGTTGTTGTGGTGCATGGGCTTTGTTCCTCTGTGGTATGGGGAATCTTCCCACACCAGGGGCCAAAGCTGTGTCCCCTGAACTGGCAGACAGATTCTTATCAACTGTGCCACTAGGGATGTCCCATAATCACTTTTTGAAAAGCAATAAAAGTCCTTTTAATTCTGGGTATTACTTAATAACTGTGGCAGGTCAATGCTTCCACTGACCATAACTAAAAAAAAAATATGGATATTTTGCAAAATCATGTTTTAAACACATGAGAAAACTGTGGAAGCAACAATCACTAAATTGATTAAAATTCAGAGATTGAAAAACTTCACAGATTATTGGTCACTATTTTCCCACTGTGGGCATTTGCTGTTTCTGGGCATAAATGAAGGGCCATGTCTGGAGAAA